>NC_061109.1:12745799-12815799 GCF_015104395.2 Macrobrachium nipponense | reverse complement strand
TATATATGCACACCAAACTTGATAAATATACATACACACACACTTGATACACAAAATTATATCAGTATCCATTCCGTACAAATATACTGCAGAATTATGAAGAAGCAAAGAAAATGAGGCCCGCTAGCCTACCTCTTGCTTAGGAGAAAGCCATCCCCTCATCTCCGACTTCACCCAAGCAAAAGAGAGAGAGAGAGAGAGAGAGAGAGAGAGAGAGAGAGAGAGAGAGAGAGAGAGAGAGAGGGGGGGGGGGGGGGCGAGGGCACCCTTATGCCTAAAGTCATAGGCCTCCAAGCTCAGCTGCTGCGCTCAAGTCTCTGTTAACTTTTGGCATTCTCACGAGACTCGGAGGGTCACCCTCGCGTGGTTTCCCAAAAGTTGACGGGTCCACGTAGAGCATCTATTTGAAATTCAAATTCATTTTTCTCCCTCCCCCAACCCCCAACCAACGTCTCTGCTAACCCTCCTCCCCCTCTTTATCCAAGAATCGTCCCCGCATCTCTTGTTCCCCTGCTGGGGCCGTTGGAGACTGCGACCCAGAAATCATACATCAGTTCGTGTGAGAAATTAGGTCAAGAGATGAATGAGTAATGGATGTGTGTGTGTGTGTGTGTGTGTGTGTGTGATGAGAGCTATATCATTCGTGTGGCTTGTATTAATATAATTATTCACTGGCGCTGCATTTGTGAAAATACAATAATCCACAAACTTGATAAGCTGCCGTTTAATGTGTATTTTTCTTTCTTCATGGTTTTGAATTTTTTGCGAACTGAAATTTTACCAAAGTAATATATACAAATAAATAAAAAGCATAGTTTCCTTACCAAATTATATATAAAATTTGCTTTGTTGTTTAAAAGAAATATCTTATCCTTTATATATAGATATATATATATATATATATATAATATATATATATATGTGTGTGTGTGTGTGTGTGTGTGTGTGTGTGTGTGTGTGTGTGTGTGTATGTATGTATCCCAAGGAATCCGGTATTTTTCCTCAAAACTAACCTATCTCAAGCTAACAGAGTGACAGGAAATTCCCAAGAGATCTCAGCACATACAATCCTTATTTGGAGTAATATCCGTCAACCTTAAGGTTACCAAAATGCAAATATGCAGACGAAAAGACAAACAGACGATTAAAAAACTCCCGTTCAGACACACCGACCCACTCATACGAAGAAAACCAACTTTTATCCAATTTCATGCTTGAAGGAGCTGCTGCTGCTGCTGGTCGCTTCGCTGTCTCATTCTCAACACCAAGGCCACTGAAACTATGATTTGGGTCTAGTGAATTATCAAGAGCAACGAGGAAAAGAAGGGAAAAAACGAGGGGGAGGGTCAATTAATGGCGACGTTTAGTGGATCATGCCTAGCAGAGGACGGAGGAGAGAGAGAGAGAGAGAGAGACCTTACAGACCTTACAAACCTTACATTCTTTCGGGTTGCCCCAGGTCCCTTCAGTGTGAGGCCACCCTCTAATGTTCTAACCAGAGAGAGAGGAGAGAGAGAGACGAGGGGGGGGATTGAGAGAAGAGAGAGGGGGGGGGGGTGGGGGGGCACACTTCCTTCCCCATAAAGTCAAGAAACGAGGGAACGAATACTTAACGTTTTAATCGATTGGAAGGAAATTCCGATAACTACCGCAACAATAACTCCCGAGAGCCAGAGCGGATATTGGAAGTGAAAGGAGCCCGACAGAGCCATCGTCAATCAGGAGGTGACGTTAATGGTTTCAAAATGACTGCGTGGGGGACGCACATGCGCCAAAGCTGTTCTCTATATCCATTTCAACTAACTTTTCCAGACAGTCTTAGGAACAGTAGTACCCAGGAGAACTTCGTAGATTTTATTTATTTTGGTTTCTATAGATTTTTGGCATTATGCCAAGCACTGGGGGCAACTAAGGTCATTTAGCGCTGAAACGAAGATTGACAAGAAAAGGTTTGGAAGGTGTTACAGGAGGAAAACCTCAGAGCAATTCCATTATGAAACAATTGTTCAGAGGGAAGAGAGAGAATATGAACGAAGGTACTAGTAAAAGGAACGAAAGTAGTTGCAACTAGGGGCCGAAGGGACGCTGCAAAGATCCTTAAGGAATGCCTACATTGCACCGAATGAGGTGCACTGACGGCATTCGCCCCCTACGTGGGAGAACTTCGTAGAGCGACGTCGCCCGAGTCATTTTTCGTAATCACGGAAAGGAATTCTGTTTCCATTAACAAGGACTGATAAAATGACGTTGAATATAAAGTATGTAAATAGAAAAACAAACAAACGCCCCTCCCCCTTTTTTTTGCGTGAGTTAGTGATCAAGACGTATATTTTTCAGATTTTTCCCTCAACAATTAAATGTCCTCAAGTCTGAAATCCTGCTCAAACCACGCCACAAGAGTTTCCCCTCAAACATAAGTGTAAATATTACATTCCCAACTTAACGTGAAGTGGTCTTCGTATTGAATACTAATACTTAGCACTACTCTTACCAACAACAAGGATGAAATAAAAAAGGACACAATTTAAACAGATTCATCTATTCTCAGTTACAAGTGGAAACACAAAATAACCGAACAGACACACAGCCTAAACTCAGTACACCAAATAAATTAAAACGTGCTCAAATCTAAGGTGAAACAAAGCGGCGCTTCACCGACGAAAGTCAAAATAAATATGATATTAATTTATTAGAAATAATCTTTCTGTATTGTTTAACATACTACACACTATTTACTTGTTACAATTTCACTCTCACAAATAAACTCTAAATATCCTACCCTAAATTTCCAGTCTCTTTCACTCAACGCAAAACAACTTTTTCAGACCTTTTTAGGCTTTTCCATAGACCTTTCGAACCCCACCCCCCAAACAACAAGAAGAAAGTAGTTTGTAAACTTACTCCCCGAGAAAGGGAGAACTCGAGTTTACAAGCACCTCTCACAGGAATGGCGAGAAGGATCTGAGATATATATTGTACCAGTGCTACGGCAGAGGCCAAACACTGGGACCAAAAAGGTCATTCGGCTGGTGATGAATGAATGGAAGTGAAACTAGAAACTGCAAAAAGGCACAACCTCTCACACTTGAACACAAGCGCACAATCAATGCATTGACTCATATTTCCACACATCCATACACTTACAAAAATATACAATAAAATAAAAAATAACAATAAAACTTAAAATAAGTAACATTTACAATTACTTTTCTTTCAATTCATTAATGACCCTACACATTCATTATTTACCTACTTTTATATTTCATTAATTAAATTACAGTTCTACTACAAGAAGATTCCGTAATAACAAGATATTAAACAGCGTTACTCAATGTGATGAACAAAGAATGTCAAAAATCCACTACTCGGAGAATTCGTCTCGGAACAACGATCGTTTTCGAGATATTCCTGAGAATGGACGGAAAAGAACGCGACAAAAAGCGGGGATTCCGTACTTCTACAAAATTCAGGAATAAGTGAAGAGGCGTATGTATGAAGGGCATCGTGGTGACAACATAGCACCTGCGTTGTTAGCTATTTTAGAATCAATAAATCAATGAGGTTTCTAACTGGTTACTGATACTTTCACACTTAAAGGTGTGGTAACGGAACGGTTTCAGCAGCAGTCCTGTAGCTTTTCATTCTTGGTTCTGTTTCACTCTAGCTCTGTGTTGAGAGAGTAATAAAAAGCTCATAAATTTAATTCCAAGTTTTTAGAAGAATTAAAAAAAAAAGAGATTAATAGAATCCCATTTGTAACAGTGATGTCTTTGCTCAATCACATGCTTCAAGTTAATAAAATTAAATAAAACATACTTATCCACAAAATACATTAAAATATGAGAAAGAGTGAAACTAGGAAATGTAAATCACAATGAAGAGAAAATCTTTGCAATAAGCTAAACAAATCCCAGATTTGAATTTTAAAAAATACATATATCGAAACAGTTCCCCAAATTTCAAGGGGTTAATATTGCTTTAGAGTATAATAGTATAATAGCAACTTGACAATAATAATAAAAAATCCTGGATTTCTTCTCGAACAACTGTTAACTACTGCGAGTACACAATGAGTCGATCATTCTTACATAAAGCAATCAACTTATTCTTACAAAGCAATTTAAAGGTATTGTTGTAACATAAAAGCTATATAAAGGATATAGAAATTTAAAATTGGGATTTGCCTTTTTCATGTTCAACCAAGTAATTCCGTATGTTGATATTTTTCGCCTTCTAATTAATTTCATCCTCTCTCTCTCTCTCTCTCTCTCCAACGCAATCGTCACCAATTAGCGACGGATAAATAAGGGAAAAATAGATTCCTTCTATATTTCCTTAGGCACCGTACATAGTGTTAAACGTAAAGATAGATAAGATTAATAAGGCGTCACAATAAACAACAGACAAGGCAACAGATTCGGTGTCACACGAGCATACGACCTTCTTGCACGTATTTCCAAAGGTAGCTACTTAGATCTCAATACATGGTATGTTACTTGTACGCTCGCACATTCATTATGCAAGCATATATTCGCGCATTCGTTACATGGCGCCACGCTTAGATTTCTCGCGTTTGATTGCGAATACACTTCAAGAATAGAACTCTCTCTCTCTCTCTCTCTCTCTCTCTCTCTCTCTCTCTCTCTCTCTCTCTCTCTCTCTCTCGTTAGGGATTTCTAACAATTAAAAACCGTCAATATAAGGATAAAGCACATTATACATACATACACATATATGTGACTTTTGACAGAGAGAGAGAGAGAGAGAGAGAGCCACTAATTCGTTATTTCCAAACCAAACAACATATGTTGAAAACGCCGCGCTATTTGCTTAGCGGCCTTACTGTCTTTGAAGTAATTACTACATATAATTATACACACATATGTATATATATACATATATACACATACATATATATGTACACATATTTATACATTTCTATTTTCAATTTTATGTAGCCTGATATATTGCTGAGTTTTTATATATAAATGAATTAATATATATATAATAGATATATATATATATATAAAATACATATCATATATATATATATACACACATATACATACACATACAAAGGTGGAAAAACGAAGAGACTGAGTGTAGGTCCTAACCTACACCCAGTGTTATTTTTTCACCAGTGGTCGTGTGATAAACATATTTGTTAATAAGATGCACACAAAAAAAACACACACACACACACACACACACACACAGCTGTTTTTCCTTTTTGAGTAAGTGTCTTTAAGGATGAGCCTCCTGGCCCCATACCCTTCTTCTCATACAGTTTTCTTAGCAGAAGTTATCATTATACCCACTTTCAGCCAGTCCAGTTTGTCTGCAATCGGTTTCATGTCTCTTTAGAAGCAGACAGGTAGGTTCTCGTCTCCCGGGAAGTCATGTTTATATAGTCTCCATCTTTCATGATGTTGTCAGTTTCGACCCTTAAGAGTGACTTCACTTACGTGATCTTAATATTAAATTCACTGCATAAAATGTACTAAATTAAAGGCGGCGAAAAAAATCCCCATCCTCCGGTAGCATTGTTATTTAACTCATGATTGAGCCACCAACGAGATCACCCAGACGAAACTAACAAGACAGATTCAGCATTACATTTCAGCCTCCTTCAAGAACCAAAAGACGTTTATTGCGTAGGAGACTACTAAACATCCGAACCCTGTATTTATGGGAACGAAAGCTACTGACTCCTCACTGGTTTATAAATGAAGATGTTAAATTTCCCTACACTAGAGCACATCAAACCAAAGCCGAAACTACCCAATCCATTCACATCGCATTTACAAGCACCATTCGTCGTATATTACTCCACTGATTTCTTTCTTGGATACATGATTTAAGAGCTATTTGCATTCACTCAAAACATTTCTCACGATCATCTGTTTCACAAATCTATCAAGTAAACTCTGGCTACATTAATGCATTTGTATATCGGGAACAGCGCGAACAAGCAAAAAAAATAAATAAATAAATAAAAACAGGTGGTACACATAGTTGGCCAACAAATCACTGCAAATAGCAATTTCAACTTTTCCGCAACTCAAGAGTTCACATTAGAATCTTACTTCCCGTTCTTGATAAGAATATACACTGAGGACTAAAATATAGCGAAGCTGTTCGTTGAAAAGTTACTACTCCAATCCCACAGAAATGAGACGCGTAAGGGGAGCAGAGACTTCCAAGTTTGGGCAGAAACAGAACTTGGAGAACATGAAGACAAAGGAGTTGAGTCAAGTTGAATATAAAATTTAGGCCAAAGGCCAAGCACTGGGATCTATGTGGTCATTCAGCGATGAAATGGAAATTGACGGTAAAATTTGAGAGGTGTAACAGGAGGAAAAGTGGTTGCAGCTAAGGGCGAAGGGACGCTGCAAAGAACCTTAAGTAATACCTACTGCCTACAGTGCACCGCGTGAGGTCCACTGACGGTACTAACCCCCTACGGGAAGGACAAAGCAGGAGTAACCAACATATAAGGGGATGTGTTGCGGAAGATACATTGACGTATCATAAAACAAAACTCCTGAAGAAAAATGTACAAAAAAATAAATAAATAAATAAATTAGAAAAAAAAACCGTACAACTTCTCATACCTCATACAGCGCGCACACATACAGTAGCACAGGGGATTACAAGGCCCCACGCTGGTACGTTGAAACATTTAGAGTAGAAAAAATAATGGTGGAAAGTTTGTTTTGAAAATATGCATCGTAAATAAAACCACCAAAAATAGGGTTGATATGCTTCTCCCCCTTTTTCTTAGTAACACAGGGTTTTTGCATGAATAATGACTCACTCTCTCTCTCTCAATACACAAAATTACCAGCCAGAATCTTCGTCTGACCTATACAAAGAACATTTTGCATTGCTTGATGTATTTATGTCACTCAAAATCTCCGAAAAATTCAACTGCTTCTTTTTTTTTTTTTTTTTTTTTTAGTTTGTATGGTGTTTTTACGTTGCATAGAAACAGCAAAAATTATTGAGCAACGGGACCAATGGCTTTACGGGACTTCCGAATTACGTCGAGAATGAACTATCACCAGAAATACACATCTCTGACCCCTCAATGGAATGCCCGAGAATTGAACTCGAGGCCACCGAGGTGGCAGGCTAAGACCCAACAAAGACACTGAGGCCCAACTGGCACTGTCGTTGATACAATATTCAATGTGTCTACTTCAACTAAGTGAGAGAGAAGAGTACTTGAATTTTCTTATAAGTGAGAAAAGGACATAAAATGAAGGAAGCGTACCATATATATAATCAAGCACAGTTAATTTACAAATTCTATACAGTACAAAGTCAGCACCGAAAGGGAGATGAGATGAGATACTACACTCAGATACAAAGTGTAAACAATAATTCATTCCCCTAAATGAGGGCAAAACAAGAAGCTACAAAAGACGACAAACAAAGGACCAGCAAACCATCTTTCCTGTTCTTTTAGAACGAACTATAATTTTTTCCTGCTCACGAAGTAAGGAAGAAAAAATGACCACCATTCTTACTCTACCGGCACAACCCCCTTCCCCCCACCCCAACTTGGCCAGACAGAACTTTTCTCATTAAAATATCCAGTGAATTTCCATTTTATTGCCTCTGTTAGCAAGGCGCTCCCGATCATTTTCCTTCCGATTGCCGTTAGCAGAGGTGTATTTCTCTCTCTCTCTCTCACATTGGAATCCTCTTAACCAAATTTTCTGAATAACGATTTGCGTCATAAGCCACACGAAGCTGCAATTCTGGCAACCAACCCCCTTGGTCCATGTCTTAGGTTCGCCTGCCTGTGACTACTGCTTCCCTTGGACTTTAATCTGGTAACACTGTTGAAAAGCGAGAGAATTACGGGGAAATCAGTGCCCGTCGTGTCTTTGCCCCTCGTGTGGATGGGGCTATATTAAACTGTTATACTTGCAGGCTCGTTTCACTCACGAAGGCGATTCGCTACGAAAGAGAATAAGCGATAAAGTAATGAGAGAAAAGTGAAGGCCTAGAAATGTTGGACAATAACATGGCTTTGTAAATACTCAAATACGAAATTACATCTCCGGTAATGTTATAGACGCTGCATTCACACACTGGCTTCCGTGCATTTTGACGGTCACTCACCCAAATACTGACCCGACTCAATATCGCCCACCCTTGAGAATAGGCAGTTGAAGGGTACTTTAAATGCAGTTTTTGGTGGGTGTTCGGTCCCTGTCGCTTAGTGCCCGACGTCTTCGTCTTATCAGCAAGGGACCCAAAATCCATTATACCTAAGCAACAGATCAAATAAATTCTAGCTATCATACCGTGGTGGTTTACAGCAATTTCATCCCATACAGACTTGCAAGAACAGGAATGTTAACATTCTCGGGAACCATCCCTATTAGAGAGAGAGAGAGAGAGAGAGAGAGAGAGAGAGAGAGAGAGAGAGAGAGAGAGAGAGAGAGAGAGAGACTATCCATAATCTAAACTCACCCCTTCGTAATCACGACCGTTTTTATCTTGAGTTTTCTAACATACTTATGTTGAAGAGGAATGATGCACAGTGGTAGCAATTGTTATTTGATATGCTTTGTAGACAACACAAACAAACATACGTGCATATGGTTGGAAAATATATCCACACCTGATGCGAGCAAGCGCGAGTTACACATTCATTAGCCAAAGCAAAGCTGTTCGGCCCAGGTCAAGTACCTTCCTTAAAAACCACACATTGTAAATATTTCTTACGTAATAAATGGACCGACATTTTACATTCCTAAAACGAAAACTACATAAAGAACTATTTTTTTTTTTCCCTAGAAAAATAGGACGCCTCCGTTTTAGTCACCACAGCATATATCATGTCTCTAGCATTTACCACGTCGACCTTTATCTCAATGCTTCAGTTTGGAGACTAAAAGACAAAACAAGTTTTGCGCTCCCATAGTGTTAACAAAATAGTTTTACTAGACCACCGAGATGACTACCAGTACACAAACACAGCTGGCATGAAGGAATTTTTTTAAAGATTAAATTAAAATTTAGCAAAAAGTTTATGACTGAATTCATTTCAATGTTGAAGCTTCTGATAAAATTTTATTGATCGATATATATCCAAACCTTGATTGTCGATGCTGATTATACTTTGGAGACATTCACACACCTAATGTTTTAATTGTTATCGTTACTTTACATTCAGAGCATTCACAAGGGGTAATGTGGATTACTTATTATTCATTAGAACCCGTGAGTTAGGTGAGCACAGCCTATTCGGAGGCGTGTCATGATTTCTTGCGTATACCTCTCTCTTTGGATTTTTGTTTTAAGTTATTACCTACAGGTTCTTCATTCGGACCTTTCCCAGATTAGTGAACCCCCGCCCCCCCCCCCACCCCCCAACGAAATATTAGTCCTAGATAACTACCCCCGAAAACCCTTCCTGGGGAGTCACTGCCTAGGAAAGATACCTTCTTTCCAAATATTTTGCTATCTATTTAAAAATACTTTTTTTCATGTGTGCTATATAATTAATGGGGATATTTCCATTTCCTTTGATCTCTATAGGGGCAGGAATCCAACATATAGCTATATTTTTCCTATTATTATGTAACTTATGAAGTAATAACTTAATTAGTTGTAGCATAGTACATTTTGGTTTGTATCTGTTGTAGTACAATATTTTTTGGTTTGTACCTCTGAATAGGTTCAACAGCGCTTACCGAGTTGCTACAAATCAGAAAATTATTGAATGTTTCCATCTTTAATTTATTTTTATGACTGATGCAACTGTGAATGTTGAAGCATTATTACGTAGGGGGAACAGATATCTTTTGTCTTGGGATACTGCAGCATATCCCACTCCGTCTGTCTATATTACACGTCATGTGGACGTTGACGGATTATACTTGCTGCTGTATGATATCTATGGTGTTCTGGGGCATAAATGTTTTCATAATTATTTTATGTTGGTGCAAATTCTTATTTTAGTCATAATTCATAGTTCATGGAGGTAGTTTTACTGTTGAAGGTAACTGTATATTTTCCTATTCGGTAACTCAAATATTCTTAAAGCGAGATCTATCGAAGTTTAATATTACGAGCGCTTGAGGCAAAAACCATATTTGGACATTATACAGACAACGAATCTTCATTCTAACTTATTTGAACTACTTCATGTTACGCGTTGGTCTCCGTAATATCTTAAAATTCCCATTAATGCCACACTATTTAAATTTGAACTACTTCATGTTACGCGTTGGTCTCCGTAATATCTTAAAATTCCCATTAATGCCACACTATTTAAATGATAAGACTTGGAAGAATGAATCGTGTAGGATGACGTTTAACTTCGATTTATTCTGAGCACCACCTGGAAATAAACTATTTATGTCAATGAACGAAGAATAAGGATCGTTATCGTTCACCAAGATACTTTCTAAACAACATTCTTCTTTCTTTCTTTCAGACGGCACACATCCCCTACCTGACGGAGAACCACGGCATCGTGGTGAAGAAGTGGATGAAGGACTCCCCTCCCCCCTACGAGTCTCCTCCAGACTACAGCAGTCTCTCCCCAGAGCTCATCATGGACGCAAAGACTCTCCAGGAGCTGGTCACCACCACCGCCACTTCTCAGTCTCAAAACCCGCCCGTGGGCGTCCACACCACAGCCATCACGACCTCCTCCTCTTCGCCCGCCTGCCAGGGGAGGTCGTCATCGCCCCTCTGCACGACGCCTCTCTTCAGCACCTCCTTCTGCGACACCCCGAGGAGTCTCACGCCCACCATGATGTCCGAGAGCAAAGTTTACGAGAGCCCGCCTTCGCCCATCTTCAGCACCCATCACTTCCCGACCTCCACCAGCTCTTACGTCTCCTCGTCACTCTCAACCTCGGCGGCCTCTGCTACAGTGCCTTCTGCCGTGTATGGACAGCCAGGCGTCCCTCCTCCCGCCTACGAGAGCCTGAGACTCTACAGCAGCAGCCAAGAGGCGGCGGCGGGGAGAAGGAAGGACAATCACTGACGCGTCGAGACGACGAAGCGGCCCACCAGTCAACCTCCAGAGTCAATCAACCATTCAATCATCAGTAGACTTCTTGGTAGACTTCAGATAGACTAGGCTAGGAGGCTCTAGGATCCACTCTCCATTTTTGGTCAATTCTAAGCGTTAGTGTCATCATGACTAGCTTTAAGGCCTTTTTCTAGTAGTCTACTACAGTCATTATACTTATGAAGGAGTACAGATCTAAGTATTTACCGCATCACTTTCACTTGTGGTTAATTGTGCTTATGACTCGATTCCATCAAGACGGGAATGGCGCCTCTGTGTCTCATGATGCATATTAAAAGGAAATCAGTGACTGATTATTAACAAAAAAATATAAAGACATAACAATCATATAATACTGAATTAGGATAATAGTGCGTTATTTGGATGACTGCCGGTGGGAGACAAGTGTCTCTCTCTCCAGGAGCACAGATATTCAACAACACTTTGAGGCAAAGCACAGGTTTTCCTGAAGGACATTCCAATGGACGAGTGCAGAAAAGTTTGTTTCTTTAAATCAATCGTACTCACTTCATCCCAAAGAGGTCACTGGAAACTAATTAAGCTAATAACAAAGGCCAATTCTGCCAAATCTTGGATCTGATACTCCGGCTTAAGTGGTGTTCCGTCCATGTGTGACTGAGATTTTTTTTTCCTTTTTTTTTAAACAGAACTTGTTTTTCCCTCGGTCGAACGAAAGACCGGTGCGAATATGTTTAACGAGTGTGTGTCGTGTGTGCTTGAGTCATTATGAGCATTCTTAGGCGTATTTTCAATCACCAATGTCTCTTTATTCGATGTTGTTTAAGGCAAGCTCAGTGGCACCGATCTAATTCGATGAAATCTTTCCCCTAACAGGAAATGTCGAAATGTTTCCATCGCGGGATCGTCCGTCTCACTTCAAATCGCGACGAAGTCGGTCGGTCAGTCCTCTCTCGATTCCGACGAAAAGTGAGCGGGAATCTCATTCAGGAAGCCCGGCTTCGCGATCCAGATACGGTGCCGGAAACATGTCGCTATCCGCGGAAACACGATGCGCATCCATGTTCATTCTGGAGCCGATTCTGGTTACAGCGATTTTGACGGCGATCACACCCCCCACCCTTGCCCCAAAAGTTCGGAGAAGTCCCTTGACGAGGACGGCAAGAGAAGCAGCGCTGTGCCCTATGCCAGAGGATCAATGGAGCACAATAACCATTCCCGATAGAAAACAGAGCCGCCTATCTTGGAACGGATATGGGATCGTAGTTTATTCTTTTCCAATTTGCTCGTTAGTATTTAATTCTGGGTGTTACTTGTAAATCTGGATCTCTACGTTGTACTTAAAATAGTTATGACGATGCAGAAAAGGCAAATCATACACATGGCTTGCAGAGAATGACTCACGGGGGCTTTCAAGCGAGAGTTCTCTTATATAATATATATATGTTGTTATTCCCAAAATCTGAAATTAGGTGTTGTAACGAGTGCATGTCTGTATCTAGCTTTCCTTCGCCCCGCTGCGCTTTGCTTCTTGTTATACTTACCTTGGGGTTCACAAAAAACAAAAAAGCAAAATAAAAAAAATTAAAAATGACACGGAAACTTCATCGTCACACTGACTGGACCACTTTCTCTCTCTTCACCTCAATAAATGAGGGAGGAAAGAAATCTTGACCCTAACTGTAAGTATAACAACAGCAAACACTTCTGTGGGAAGGACGACCAAGTGGCTTTCATCATCTTTGTTTCTGTAAGTAAGGGACAGGTTATACGACTGAAGGAATCGAAGGAAGCAAGAAGCCTTTTTATTCTAACGAGGAGGAGGAGGAGGAGGAGGAGGAGGAGGAGGAGGTCAAACGTCATTCGCCTTACGTTTAGATAGATAGCCGTCTCTCAACGCTGACTGCCTTTAAGATTAAGATGCTCTCTCTCTCTCTCTCTCTCTCTCTCTCTCTCTCTCTCTCTCTCTCTCTCTCCTTTTACCCCTCATTTTTCTCTAGCAATCTCCAACTTTCCCAATTCATCATATCAGAGTTCAAGAAGAACCACAACCTCAAGGTGTGTTCACCCCATTTGCTTCTACGATAAGATGGCGTTCACTGCGTGCAGAACTTCACCTGAGATGAGATGCAGAGAGAACAGTCTTCTCAACGTATGCATAATAACGGCACTTACAAAATAAACGAGGAGAAAAGGACAAATAGCAGACAGCTGACGAAAGTGACGAAAAGAAGGGTTGGCAATAACGATCCCCACCGAGGCCAGCAAAGCACGTATGCATGTTGACACGCCCGATTTCTGCGTCCTTATACCCGTCAG
The DNA here is from genome assembly GCF_015104395.2 of Macrobrachium nipponense. Classification (NCBI taxonomy): domain Eukaryota; kingdom Metazoa; phylum Arthropoda; class Malacostraca; order Decapoda; family Palaemonidae; genus Macrobrachium; species Macrobrachium nipponense. The sequence continues at coordinate 12,802,457 of NC_061109.1, read as the reverse complement.
TGGCAGATTTGCTCCCGGTGTCTTCTGTCCTGTATATAAATTGGTGTTCAGATATGGATTTTCTTTTTTTATTATCAATTTGATGTGGGATTGATGTACATAGCTCGCTGTGTCTGTCTATTTTTCTGTAAATAGATACCCAAACCGAGGAGGTCCTGGAAGTGGTCAAATTTCTCAGTCGAACCCAGTTTAGTGAGCGACGAAGCAAAAGAGCAGCAGATTCGAATTTCTCCTACCCGAGGACCCAATTGAAAGAGATCATACGTTCGGGGACTAGCGAAGATTTCTATTTCACCTTAAAAAACAAATATCTGAGGTCACTGCGAATACATTATCCACCACGAAATACCGGCAATTTCGTCAGCTAACGAAACATACAGGAAATATTGTCCCAATAAGGACGAGTCATACAAATAGGGTCTCACATCGAAACGAAAGGCTCCATTTACCAAAAAGGCTTCAGACTAATAATGGAGATTACGGAGGATTTCCAGTCACTGACTCAACGCTCGATCTACTGTTTTACTCTTTGTTTACCACAGTCCGAGTGCCAAACTCATTCCAAATTACGTACTGTTGGAAATAGACTTTCTTTTTGCTGTTGTAGCCACTTATGTAGATAACACCTTTTGATTACATTTCATCACATGTAAATGTTACCTAGTTTGGCGGATATATTGTTTGTTATTAATTTATATAACAAAGTTGTATATATATATGTTATTAACTTAATTCTATAAGTTAATGTATGTCTTGTTGTGTCCTGAGAGTTTTTATGTAGACACCCCGAGCTCAATTCTTCGAAGAGCTCCAACCTCGTTTGTTGCTCCTGTTCCCAACAACAAAATTTCATGGACCAGAGCACCACACAAATCATCCATCCAGCAATCTTTTCCAAATGCTTTGGAAGACGATGACGGCTTGCGACATGGTGATCATATATATATAATATATATATATATAATGATTCATATATATATATATATATATATATATATATATATATATATATATATATATATATATATGTATATAAGTTATATAATAATATAAATAATATAGATTAAATAAAATTAAATATATTATATATATAGATAAAAGTGCTATATTATATATTTATAAATAATATAAATATATATAAATAAATCGATATATATATATATATAATAATAATATAAGTATACTATAATTTATATCTTAAGATATAAGGATAAATATATAAACTATATATTATAAAATATAATATATTATAATTTTATCTGTGTTGTTCCTGTGTCTATTGTTTATGTATATGTGTGTGTGTATATATATATATATATATATATATATAATATATATATATATATATATATATATATATATATATATATATATATATTTAACAATATGGGAATCATTACACAGCAGAATATGGATATATTCAAAGGGTATAGTCATTTAAAACCTTTCGAGACGTCTTGTACTTCAGAAAATACGAAATAGCTATAGTAGATTCACATCACCCGTGCATTTGATGTCTAGGCCAGTCCCTCACGACGCTCCTGATTGGCTGTTGATATGCCAATCACGGGGCTGGAAACTCTCAGTCTCTCGAGAGTTCACATACGCAGGATGTAGGCTCCACCTCTCCTGAGGGAATACTTATGAAAGACGTATTCCTCAGGAGAGATGGAACATACATCCTACCCATGTGAACTCTCGAGAGAGACTGAGAGTTTCCAGACCAGTGATTGGCATATCAACAGCCAATCAGGAGCGTCGTAAGGGACTGGCCTAGATATCAAATGCACGATTGATGTGAATCTACTATAGTATAAAAGCAAGTGGAGTTTGTTCTAAGCGTGCAGTTCAATGCAGTTGGTTAAGAAGTATATGCATTGACATGGAACGCTCAAGCGATGGAAGACAAATCCTCACTCCGTCTACGGCTGCCGCCGAACGAGAGCCGTAGCCATGAGAGACTGAAGTAACTGGCAAGAACCTCTCCGTGAGAATTAACGAGTTAGTCTCTCGTAGTTAACACTATACTACTAAACGAGGTGCTGCCGAAAAGCACTACAACTCAACTATGATTCTCACCAGGTCCGTTGGATGGATTTTGTAGGGTTAACTGTTCATTCTTCACAACTTGTTTTGTTTGCAGAGGAATTATGACAGACAGACAGATTACATTCAAAACAAACATATACACACACACACACTACTACACCTTCACGCTCTCACACACGCTAATCTGAAAAGTAAATACGTATATAATAATGATTACGCGTCTCCACCCGAGTCCATCGCTGTGTCACAAATGATCCTACTCATTGAGTAGTAGGCAAACGCTCTCCGAGACCATCCAATTGTCAAATGATGCTATTATGAAAGGAAAAAAAAAGGGTTCCGTTCTCACACAACCACACAAATATATCAAATTAATAATATATATATATATATATATATATATATATATATATATATATATATATATATATATATACACACACACACACACACTCAAACACAAATGTGTAACCATCAGAAGACCCTCATTCTGTTCTTTCTTTTCGAACCCTTCGCCAGTTCATCGTTAAACGTAAAACCGAAAAAATGTTAGGAAACCCCCTGTATCATCATTCACCCATTGAATGAAGCTTTCTGAAAGATGTTTATATAATGTGTGTATTAGGCTGTGTGTAGAATTTGTAATAATATTTTATATATGTTTAATAAAAAAAATGTCTACATTTTCCTCTTTTCTATAGACAACCTTTCAAAATGCTAACGCGCTATTCTTGTTTCGAATCAAATGCCTATTTTTTCAGGTTACGCAAATCTTTTTCGCTAAAACAAAATGCTTCGATAAAAAGTGAGACAGAAAGATGAAGCCGACTTTATTGACAAAGTAAATTTACGTCACTGTAGCACTTCACGACTTAAAATCATTTCTAAATCGCAGAATTGATACCTGAATATGAATACAATAATCACTCAAAAAGTATCCCAAATCTGGCTTTGTTTCCAAGAGAAAGAAGCGCTCATGATACTTTGGACGCCAGACGAAAATCGTCAAACCAATCGAACTCTGGCACTTCTAAACCGGAAAAGCGAATGATTTAAACATTTTCAACAAACTCAAACCAACATCAGAGAGGTTATCACTAAATAGATTTTTTGAAAGAAAAGATGAATATATATATGCTCACGGAGTACAATATTATTGCAACCTAACCCTACGCTGACAGGTAAACAAGGACGAAGCGCTGTTCATATTACATGTCAAGTTGAGGAACAGGAAAAAAAAAAAAAAAGATTGAACAATCCTAGGTAAGGTTAACCTGCCATCCCTTGTCATTACGAGTCTGGATGCCAGAAATACAGATGCAACATTCATTAAATTTGCTGGAATATAAAGAGCTGAAAGAGGTAATTGGTAATTTTCCCGGTCTTTCAATAAGTGGCATCAGAAAGCCCAAAAACGATACTTTCCAGGTTATTAAATTTGCAGAGATATTCATGGTTAGATTGTCAATGATTATGCAGCAGTCTAAGCTTTAAGATAACAAGTAACCGATATGGCATAAAACGACTCAACTATGATAAAAAGGCATTTCCATATTTTCGAAGAAAGTTCCAATCATGAAGACATAAGGAATGAACAACTATTTCCCAGATTTATTTGGCTACAACAAATCCCACAATTAGAAAGGGGCAGTCCACTTTAGCAATAAATAAGCCATACGAAAGCATCCCCCCAGCAATGAATAAGTCATACGAAAGGATCCCCCTCACATTTTCCTATCTTTCGTACCTTCTACGTACAATCACACCCAACGTTCGTTGCCTTCACTGAACTTTTGACCTAACTTTTCTGAATAACCAAAATTTTTTATAGATTTTTTTTTTCAACATTTTACCCAGTACCTTAAAAAAAAGGTCTGGAGGGGGAAAAGTTCCAAATTTTACCCAGTGGCTTAAAAAATATCTGGAGGGAAAAATTCACACAGCAGAGGAACTTTCTTAAACGTTATTATTAGCACCAGCCCCTTCCCTACTAGCTTTATCCCCCATTCTTGCTCACCTGACCTGGGTTCGGGTCAACTTTTCTCTAAAAGGATGTCGTATGGGTAAGTAAGTATGTGTGGCATAAACTATGGGATCAGGATAAGTCCGCAGTGGAATTCCAAGTTTTGCTTAGCGAGGCTTTGAAAATCTTCTCTAGGACAACATAGCTGCACTCTGTTAAATTCATATTGAACCATCCTCATATTGACGGCATTCAAGTTTCTTTCAATGACGTCCGAGCGGCCATCGTGGGGCCACCATTGCGGTACAAATTTTAACAAAATTTGTACCATAGCTAAAACGATTTCCACTTCCCCCTGACTTCTGACCGTCGACAAAGGAGTTCCGGTCTGGCCATTATCAATGGGACATTGACTGCTTGATTACATCTATTAAAACTGGCGTCAAATCTGGGTTATTGACGCCGTAATAAATTCAAATAAAAAACTAAAATCAAATACGTTCAAAAAGAATTGTGTATAAAACTATTCGAATACATTATCAATACTTACATACTATACTTAGTATGTACTACTTACATACTTAGTATGCACTATAATCTAAATTTTGTTGAGGAGGCCCGCCTCCTGCTCTATATTACAATCCTCACCGAGAATTATTGTAGCTGGAATAAAATAACCTCTGTCACGCGCCCAGGACAGAAACCTATGTCTCAAATTCCCAGGTCTGGGACATTCGACCTACAAATGTCTCAGTCAAGGGCACGGTACAGTCATCGTGTATGTCCAATCCTCAATCTGCACACAACGCCGTTCACTGTCTCCTTGGCAGATAGGGATATGACCAAGGAGACACTGATGACGTGACTGCACATTTTTTTATGCGTTGAAATATTTTCCATTGTGGACAACCCACATTTTTTTTCTGGCCTTTCCCAATCATCCCAACACGGGAAGGCACCCACTGAGTTTATAATGACTGAAGAATGCTTCTTGAGTCACAATATATGGTAAAACTGTTTCCATTCTGAATTCAAATTTCCTTTAAAACCTATGATGACATTGCATATAGCTCTGCTGTAAAAATAGATACAACAGATGATAATCTACATCAAGGAAGGCCACGCCAAAGCCGACGCGAGCATCAGACTTTGAGCCATCCATGACAACTGCAATGTAGCTATCATATTTCAAGGAATGTTCTAAAAAATATTGGTCGCTTGGCCTCACTTGATAAGTCTGTCTTGGTAAAACGAAAATATCTACCAATATTTTACCTCCGGGAGGTTCCTGGGGCTAACTGAATATCTTGCTGGTAAGCCTTAGCATGTTTAATTCCTTAACAATAAAATTTACTCTGCAAGCAAATGATTGAGGTTGCTTAGGTTTATTTTTCGTAAAACTACCAATGCCTCTCGTTTCTCATAAAAATGCTGGCCTCTGAAATCTGTACTAGTTCTGAACCAGCAGAAACTGATAGATCCAGAGGAATCTTACCATGTACAAGCACGCTCTCCTCCATGAATTGAATTGAGCATTTTAAGGCTATTTGGCTTGGCCTGTTGGTTAATTTTGAATAAGACCAAGGCATTATGTAATTTCATCATATGGATTCGGTCTGCACCCCACAAAGTGTGAGACAGAACTTTCAGTACATTCGTAGCTTTCAAGCATTTTCTCTTACTATACTTCTAATGTGGATTCCAGGTCAGCTTGTTGTAAAAAATCAACCCAGGAAACTTTGTTTCACAAACACATGGAATTCTCTGCCAATGTATGAACAGAATTGATAAGGATGGAATCCTCTTCTGTATCCAAAGTGCATGGTTACGGTTTGACTAGCAGAAAATCTAAACTATTCCATCTCGGCCCACTTTATAACATTATCAATGCAGAGCTGAGGGCTACGTTCAGCCACTGCCATCCTTGTTGCTGCAAAGGATATCGAAAGGTCACCATCAAAAAGGATAAATGTGGACGGAGCTCCTGCTCACACAGCACGGTCTATTACCCAGCGAAGCTAAAAATAGAAATACAGGATATCTGTGATATTATTATTCCCCAACATGTGGAAAAGCTTGCAAGATACATCCCAGCACGTTTGGAGAGGGTCATCAAGCGTAAAGGAAAATCGCTTGGCAAATAAGGTAAGTGATGAGCCTTTTGGATGGATGGATGGAATATGAAATTTAGGGACAAGCCCAAGCACTGGGACCTATTATGGTAAGCACTGGGACCTATTATGGTCATTCAGCGCCGTAATGGAATGAAATAAATAATCTGATAATTAATGAAATGTAACTGAACGTGATGATAATCTGATGTGAATGAAACTTAAAAACCTTATTTCATTAAAAAAATAAAATATAATTTTTTTTTATATTAAAATACAATTAAAAGTTTAACTGCATACACTTGTGTGTATTAGGTGAAAGGTAAAATTAAATATTAATAAAATAAGACAAATTTTATAGTATATCTCAACCTCTTTTAAGAACTTCACAAGGTTATTGACATCAACATCATCTCCTAAAATATAAGTTAGTTGTTTTCCTGAAAGACCGAATTTCCTGCGGGCAGCACCATACACTGGGCAACAAATCAGAACATGCTCAACCTGTCACAAACAAGGCAGCGACACGCAAAGCACAGAACTGGACCCTCACTTCCTTCAAGTATAAAGCTGTGTCAATCGGGAATGGCCAATACGAAGTCTCGTTAAAACAATCTCGGTCCTCCTATCTCTATGAAACGAAAACTGCCAAAAATTCAAATTAGGTCTGATTGCCTTCAGTTTCTTGTTTCTGCCAAGGAGGTTTCAGGACCATTGCTCCTGTCATTTGTGGCAGGAGACTTTAATCAATGTATGGAACTTCATGGATATCCGGTGAATTTTATGACATACTCTTTTTGCTGCTATATCAGCTTTTTCATTACCTTTGATCCCTACATGGGCAGGAACCCAGCAGAACGAAACAGCTTTCTGTTTGCATTATTATTATTATAAAGTTAAGATTTACCAGCCCAATGAGTCTAACCAGACTCGTACAGTGCTGGCCCGAAATAATTCGGGAGGAAATTATTTAAAAAAATACGCTCAATACAAGTGTCTAAAACATGGAATGGTATGGAATGAAGTTAATGAATTATAATAAATTAATGATAAATGAGGGGATTGTTAAGTGATATATGAGGTTGGAATTAAAAAATATGAATTGAACTTATAAAAGACTGAAATAGATAAAAATGACAAAAGTCATCTATTTAAAATGGTATATGTTAAATCTTATTAATCAAATTAGTCTTTTTTAAAAATATTAATACTCTATATAAAGAAAAAATTATCTGATTCTGATAGTATTTCTGATAATGATTTATTGCCTAAATATAAATTTCTTTCTCTATTAAAAATTAGGCATTCACTAAAAATATGCTTGACTGTTTAAAATTGTATTGCACACATTGCAATGAGGGATGTTCCCTTGTGGAGTTATCATTAAATACTCGTGAGTTAGTCTTGTGTGGCCTATTCGTAATCTTGTTAATATTACTTTCAGCTCGTTTTTCATTTTGTACTGATGTATTCACAAGTCTACTTTCTGTTTGATGCACTTTAATTTATTGGTGTTTGCTTCACTATCCCACAGATTTTGCCATTTGTTTTGTATGCACTGCTTCACTGAGTTATATAATCTGTAGCAGGCAATTATTGTCAAAAATTGGTGAATTACCCCAGACTTGGCCTTTTCATCTGCCTTTCATACCTTGGATTCCAACATGGGCAGGAATCCAGCATATTTCAATGTTAACCCCACGTGAATATAATTATTGATGATTTGTTTAATTTCCTTTACTAAAGGGTTCTTATGTGAATAAAACTCTTGAGAGATTCAATTGCGCTTCTTGAGTCAGAATATATTACAAATTTAGTATTCAGTTTATTATTCGACAATTTTATTTTGATTGATTGCCAATATAATTGCTGTTAACTCAGCAGTAAAGACAGTTGCTTCAATTGGCAATGAATTCTGACTTATTTTGCATGATGACACTGCAGCACAACCAACTCCACAGAAGATTTGGAGCCATCAGTGTATATTGCTTTATGTGGGCCTTTACTTCGAATGTGTTCTAATGTATACTGTTTTATAGCGATCTGAAGTATAATCTTGCTTTTTTGACAGATGATAAAGGGTTAGAACATACTTGATTTTCTTCATCATCCATGGAGGTGGAGAATTTGAGGGTGGGGGGAGTATATTTACTCTAACACCAATAGATTCCAATAAACCTATTAGCTACTAGTGGAAAAGGTCGGTTCGTCGATACTAATAAATATATCTCGCATGGCAAATAGTTTTTTGTTTTTTTTGTGGGGGAATCAGTGGACGTTATCTTTAAAAGCACTTCTCATTGTTACAAGGTCACGATGTAAGGATAATGGGGGTTCGCCACTTTCACAACATACTGAAGTGTTTGGAGAAGATTTTAAAGGCTCCACTACAAAGTCTCAAGCCTCGAGTGTGGATAGAGTCTAAAGGACTTCAAGGTATTTTGTGATGCTGACCCGTAAATTGGACTTCCATAATCTATTTTGGATAAAACTAGTGCTTTATATATCATAAGCAATGTTTGTCTCTTAGCTCCCCAAGTAGTATGAGACAATTTTCTTATCAAATTTAAGGCACTATTACATTTATTTTTTATTTTTACAAAGGCTAGTGTGCTTTCCAGTTAAGATGAGTGTCAAACACCAAGCCTAAAAATTTATTTTACAGTATTACTAAACTGAATGAGGCTATCACCTAATTTAAGATCTATGTCTTGATTCTGTTTCCATCTAACTATTTTTGTAGAACATAATGCTTGGGTTTCTCTAGAGAGAGCTTAAAGCCTACTGACAAAGTCCAGTTGTGGATGTTTTTGATAGCTTTATTAAGAATTCTTTGTAGATGACGACGAGATGCTTGAGGAATAATATATAGCAAAGCTCATCTACATACAAGCTATTTTGTACTCCCTGTGGGTAACTGCTTTACGATGTTATTAATAGCTAGAGCAAAAAAGTGTTCCACTCAAAACACTCCCTTGAGGGACTCCACAATCTAAATTGAAGGAGTCAGAATATACATTATTTATTCGTGTTTGAAAAGTTGTTCTTTCATGTATAAAATTCTCGATAAAAAATTGGTAAGTGCCCTCTAAAACCATTTTCGTGTAAGGACTTTAAAATTGAGTATCTCCAGGTCGTATCATATGCTTTTTGGATATCAAAGAATATGGCAACTGTAATTTGCTTACGTTCAAACCCTCTCCGTATATAATTTTCTAGATGGGAAAGTGAATCTAAAGTAGATCTTTCAGATGTGAGCCAAATTGAGTGAAGACAGAGTCTTATTCTTACGTAGGCACCAATTTAGTCTATAATTTACCATTTTTTCTAGCAATTTGCACAAGCAACTTGTCAGGGATATTGGTCTATAGTTATTTGGATTGCTTGGATCTTTCCCTGGTTTGACGACTGTATGATTATAGCATGTTTCCATGCTTTGGGGAACAGGTGAGTTTACCCATAAATGATTATAAAACTTCAATAAGTATGTTTTTGCTAACAGAGCCAGGTTTTTTATCATCTCAAAATTTACGTTGTCTTGGCCTGGAGCAGAAGAGTTACAATTAGATAAAGCATATTCAAATTCCTCTTCTGTAAAAATCTGGTTAATATATATCCTCTAATGTTTCAAAATTCAATGGGACAGCTTCTTCACGGGCTTAATGGTTCGAAAGTGATCATCTATTATGCTTATACTACTTATTGCTTGGATGTTACGCCCTAAAAACTATTCGAAATTGCAGTACTATCATGTACTGGTTGGCCATTATGTATTAGTGCATGTCTCTGAGATCTAATATGAGATCCGTTAATTTTCCTAAATTTTTCCCAGACTTTACTTATTGAGGTTGTATCAGATATGCTAGATACATATTTTTGCCATGACATTATTTTTCCTCTAATGGCTTCCCTTCTGAAATCTTGCTGAGATCCGATTGTAATGAGGTTTTAGTAGACTGATTTCTATGGTAATGTCTACTAGTTTCTTGGCAGTGCTCTCAAAAATTTAGAGGTTTTTTACTTATGGCATTAAATCTATTATGCAGGGTTTCTAATCTTCTACCTATAATATGTTTTTCTTGTATCAGGTGGGATAGTGTGTCAGACCACCAGGGTACTGAGTGTTTCTTGGGATTAGTAGCTGACTTAGGAATAGATTCGTCAGCAGCTGTAATTACAAAGTTTGTGAAGAAATCTTACCGTCTCATCATGACTTTGTACTGCTGTAAATGGATGGATCTGGCTGGTTTTAAATTTATACTGGTCCCAGTCTGCCTTATCTACATTATATCGTGGGACAGTTGGTGTTGGGGTATGTCCCAAACAGGATATTAAAATTGGAAAAATGATCACTGGTATATGGATCATCTAAAACATTCCAATCAAATTTGTCACTATATTAGGTGAGCAAATACTTAAGTCTATGGATGAAAAACTTCCATGGGATTTTGAAAAGTAAGTGCTAATATCTCCATCATTTAAATGCAAAGATTATGATTGTCAATCATATGCTCAATTTTGTTACCATGTGAATCTGTTTCATTACAAAAGGAATCCATAATGGGCTGTGGGCATTAAAATCTCCAACCATTAAAAAATCATCACGTATATTCGGTAATACTTGAGGTAGATTTTGTAAATCATAATTACATGAAGGTTGGTTGTAAATATTACACAAATTAAAAGTAGAGTTGTTAATATGAAGTTTAATTCCAGATAGTTGGAATTCAGAACTATTAGTTAATATATTTCATAAGTAATTCGGTTATGACGTAAATGCTGTTCCTAATGTATTCATATCAGGAACTGAATGTGATGCTAATGTATAATTGCCCTATCTCGAGACATTTTCATTTGTATGTTGCAAGCATATTGCTATTGGTTCTATTGTTTTAATAATCTTTGAATTTCTCCTATTTGTAATCGTGTTTTTAAAAACCATTTACGTTCCACTGAATAATATAAGCGTTGAATGTTATTGTGGGGGAAGGCCTCTGTCAAGCAGAACATTACTTCCTCTTACTTTTGTGGTTGCATATCATGTAAAGCTGCAGGTTTCTTAATATTTGACTTTATGTTAAGTCTCTTTGTAATTGCTCCTTGGGACTTTTGTTTTTGTTTTATTTTTTTCCAATAAATGTTCATGCCTCTAGCACTCGATGAGCGAGTTTTAATAAGATGTCTACACACATGCAATCTTCGGAGTGTTTTTTCTAAACCTTTTCCTGTTGGTTTTTAGTTTTGAATTGATAAAATTATTAATCATATTAGTGAGGCTGCTTGTTGATGGAAGTTTCATTGTATTCAACTGAACAATGAAACATTCATTACATCCACATAATTTATCATGAGTGGATAAGGCATTTCTATTTTGAGTGATTGGGAGTGTCTTGTTTGTTTTACTGAGGACTGGGAGAGGAGTCTATTTCAACAGAAGCAGCTTGTTGATGAATACTGCTACTTGGTTGGTTGGGGTTGAGGATGAGTTAAGGATTTTGTTTTCCTATTTGTCCTATTATGGGTGATGGAGTTATATGGACAATGTTGTTATTTTCTAAGAAATTGTTAGTTTGTGAGGTGATTAATGTTTCAGCTTCTACTTCAATACTATCTATATTACTTTTAGAGGATGGGAGTCCTCTTTGTTGTCAAGTTTTTTGATTTCGGAGGGGTCCCATTTCCAGGGTCTCGCCTTTTCCCCTTGCTCTCTGATCTGGTGGGAAATCATCAGAAATGTCTGCATTGGAAGGTGCTGTCTCTATACATGAAGTATTGGCATCATGATCATCTAAGGATGTAGAGCAGCATATTTGTTTTTATTGTGGTTTCAGGTATTAGATTCCTATTTTCTAAACAAGCTTCAGATATTTTGGGAACCTTATTTTTTAACATAATTTTATATGATGGATTTCTGCTTGGGTCAAGTATCCTCTAATTTTAACTCAAGCTTAGCCTCTCTTGCTGCCATTCCAGTTCTACTCATCAGAAGCTTTAATTCTGTATTGTATATATAGAATGGGCATTCTTTTGACTTTGCATGGTGAGCAAGTCCACGTTAGCACATTAAATATTTGGGCAATTCCACTCAGTTCTATGGTCTTCTGAACCACACATTGCACATATTTCGTTATTTTGGCATTTCTTGAATGTGTGACCAAATTTACAACATTTTTACATTGCAGTGGTTTCGGTACGTGAGGGCGTACTTCTCTGTTTGACCAAGTATTTTAATCTTTGCTGGTAAATTTGCCTGTGAATTTGATTTTTGCTATTTTGATGGACTTCTTGGTTTTTTTTACTTGGAATTTGATATAACTCCAGATCGTGAATATTGTCATATCTTAATTTTAGGGATTCTAATATAATATTCTTTTCTGGTAATTCTTCTCATTTTCAATTTGGGGTAGTACAACTGTACCTTGGATATAGTTGAGCATGTCATGGCTTTTCACAGTCACATTTATCCTTTAATTTCTTTAATGTTCTGAAATGTTTCAGACTGAGCTTTTGTTGTGGCTTCAATCAGCCATTCATTAAATTTCAGTGCTCTGAAACTCATTTCTCTTGTTGGGTATAAGCTTAATAATTTGTTCTCTAAAACATAGGAGGAAATTTTCTCTCTGTTTGAGAACAAGAAATCTTGACCAATTATCTGTCCAAAAATATGGTCAAAATGTACTAATGTTGGGTCGGGTTTGTACATTTTTCTTTTTTTATTTCTTGTTAATGGCTCATATGGTGCCATCATGTTATGTTGGGCTTATTTTCTGAGCGAATCCGTAGCCAAGTCTAATTCCGTGATAGGGTCATCAACATTAGGGCCTAATAATTCATACATATATACGAGAGTGAGGTTTTCGCCAGGTAGTCCTCCACCCACCATGGAGCCCAACAAGGGAGGGGGTGTGGAATGTCACATTAATGGGCCACCCCTAGAGGTTACTTCCTGGTTATACACCTGATCCCCAGCACTTAAGGCGTCGTCAGTCGTTCGAGATCCGACCCAGTACTAGGGACCAAGTTTGACATAAGACTTTCCCCTCGCTCGAACACGTCAGGTACTTGAATTTTACGGGTGGAGTGGATGCCGTCCCAACTCCACCCTCCATCAGGTTAAAAGAGCAGTCAATTCAATAGTCCAATACCATGCCAGGGTCGTCAACGAAAGAAGAAGAAGGGAAAGGGGAAAATTTATAAGGAGGAGGAGTAAAGGAGTTAAAGGTCCCAATGTTCAGTTGGATCCACAGCAGACAGTGTAGGCGTAAAGGGCATACTCCCTCTGCAGTGGATCCCTAAGCCCCCCACCTCGTCAAGAGTTTTTTTTTTGTTGGGATCAGGGGGTTTCTGTTTGCAAGAAATTCGAAACAGCCACTCTTGAGCTTGAGAATCAAAAGATGTAAGGAATTGCAAATATTAACTCTCCAAAACACTTTTAGAATCCGAATATATTACAAATTTCTTTTTCTCGGTACGATGAACAATAGTTAATGCTCTATCAAAGGCAGAAAGTTCTGCTGTATATACTGAAGCCGAATGTGGTAGCTTTGCAGCCTCACAAGACTCTTCTGTAATTACGGCTAGTCCAACTCCCTCTCTTGACTTGGAACCATCTGTATAATCTCATCGCACCATCACGAGTTAGCCATGGGGAATCTGCGAGGCAACTAACTTGAGAAACATTCCTGAATTTTTAGAGTATCATTATTCACTTCTTGACATAACCCTATATCTGAAAGGGACAGATGACCTGGGTTTAAATTTCTGTTGTCAGTTGGCGAATGACCTTATTGGAAGGATCGGAACTTGCTTTTAATGCGCATATTGTAGCAGAGAACCCAGTTCCTCCCGTGTAAGTCAGGTGCGTTTGAAGGGTATCCCATTACAGACTCTCAACAGGAGGATGTTTGGAATGCACCAGAGCAAATTCGTAATCCCATGTTATGGACAATATGAGGTTCGTTAAGTTTTGCTTGTACACGCTGAAGAATAAATCTGACACCCATAATCTAACTTTGATCTACAAGGTGCATCATAGCCTTTTAAATGTCTATTTAAATGTCACAATTGTTTAAATTCACCTTATGCCCAAACTTCCCGCTACCATTATCTAAGGGTATTATTATTTGAAACCCTCATTTGAGACTATTCGGACGACCAAGGATACATTTAAAACACTTCCCAAAGCAAACTGCCTCTCAGGTTACATTAATTCATAAAGGACCCACAACGACATATCTCCATATTTGATTGTAAGTCTTTAGATGATGATGATGATGTATATATAAAAAAAAAAAAAAAAAAAAAAAAAAGGAGGGTGATGTCATGCTACTTGTTAACAAAAGCTTCACATATTGATATTCCAGTCGAACCAACACATCAGTGTGGAGTGCATACTTCGATAACCACACAGAGCAGGCGACAGATATTTACCCACTTCCAAGTACCACATCAAGCGTTTATTTTTTCTATGATCTTAAACTAACACGGTCTCAATCCAACAGGACGATAATTCTTTGCCTTGAATGGATCTTTCCTTGGTTGCATGAATGGCAGTAATTTAAACATCTCCCAAAGCTTGGGAAAAATATGTTCTCGGAAAAAGTTATACATTACAAACACAAACTACACTCATTATTCAAGTTATGCATTAACAACATACAAAACTACACCCATTACTTAAGTTATAAATGGAATGATGGACCACATATTCTTGTGGGCTGGGGAACAAATTATTACCAATCATGGTCTCGAGCTATGTTTACACAAGACACCTCTCATATGAGCAGCCTTAATTCCTCTCATTTAGCTCTCAATCCCTGACAGTTCCTTTGAGGCTGTTGAATTGGAGCCTCTTTTAAAGAGCTTTCTCGTTACTGCTAGTTTTTTTTTTTTTTTTTTTTTTTTTTTTTTTTTTTTTTTTTTTTTTTTTTTTTTTTTAACCGATTATTTGGCAGCCACCTTCCTTTATGGAGAGGGTTGCGAGTCTTAGGAACAACAGACAAAGCTGGGGCTGCCTAATGGAGGTGTGCGAGGGTAAAACATTGGTGCATCCTACGATGCATCAGAAGTACCATTTACTGCTTGTTCAAGCTCCAAGGAGAGAAGCACCAGAAAATGAATATACACCCTCCAATAAGGCAGGATTCTCAGTCATTGATGGTGCAACCTACAAAGAAGCCGACACAGCAGGTAGAGCTGGTAAAGCCTCCAGAAAGGCATGAGTACCAGGAATAGAATGATATGGAATGGAATGGATTGGAATATGAAATTTAGATTTGAAAACAAGCACTGGAATCAGAGGGATTTTTCAGCACTAAAATGAATTTAGTTTGAGCTCAACGAATTTATGAACTGAAAAAATACAATAAAATAATTATTCTAAAACTATGTTAAAAATATATATGATAAAAATTGATATTCACCATAAAAAAAATTTAAATTTGCATTTAGGATATCGATAAAAACTTTAGTGTAAAAAATAAAAAAAATATACATAAACATACTTATGTCCACAATTGCAAAAGTTTAGGTATCTCGACGATTGGCTGGACCTGGCGAGCTCCTGCTCGCAGTTGCTACAGGACAGGGATGACTCCCCGAGTTTTGTTAGAATCGCAGGATACTGATAAACCTGGAGAAGCCAGATCTCGAACCCAAGCAGAGGACTGTATCTTGGCATGCTGACAGATACGGTACCAGCATGGGTCTTCTCCTCGGACTCTCGTATCAGCAGGTTCATAGAGGTAGCGCACCGGTTCTTGTCAAGACAGGAGCAACCTGCCCGGCTTTGGCAAGTTGTGATCGGTCACCTGTCGTCCTTGGAAAAGGTGGTCCCTCACGGATGGCTGCACCGTGGTCCTAAGTGGAGATTCAGGGACTTTAGGTCCCAGTAACAAGATCCTCAGTCTATCCTTCTTCCTCTCTTGCAGGAAGCAAGGCAGGACCTGGACTGGAGGCTGGACGACAGGAACCTCACTGCAGGAGTGGATCTAACCACTCCCCCTCCGGACATGCTCCTATTCTCAGGTGATGTCATGGTTAAAAGTAGTCCTGATAGCAATTGTTTGAAGCTGCGTGTTTAGGGGAACAATAAAATGTTGGAATGATTTAGTAATCATTTTTGCAATATCTCCATAGGCATGGTCCCTGTTAGTGGGGCTTATCTATAGATCTCATAGTTTAGACCTGGATTGTATATTGCTTCCCCTAATTTAGTCTCTTGGAGGCATAAAACCCCTGGATTATGCTCATACAGTAATACTTTCAATTTCTAAACAAGTCCTTAGTCCCTTACAGTTTCATTATAAAATGTCCAGACTGAATTTAGGATCTGCCAAGGGAAATTCTACTGTAAACTATACTATTTTTGTTTATTTATTTTCCCTTTGGGACTTTTATAAGTTTCTTTAGATTGTCTTCAGAAATGTGGCTTATAATTAGCTCCATTATGTTTTTATTAGCTTTTTGATATCGGATCAGAGGAGATTTCAACTACCATTTTCTTTATATCCAAAGAACTTGATTCCTTGGTTGTTTCTGAGGTTTCACTTGTTACATTTTTTGTGGGGTTTGGAAGTTTCCATACATTGGGCAGGTAAATAAAGACGTCTAGAACCAATAAATAATAACAAGAATTCCTGCAAAAACACGACCGATATTGTGACCTCGAGTATCCATCGATCGTTTTGCTATTACAGGATCCAAATTCAGTCACATTCCTGACAGCAATTGCCACAGGGCAAAACAACAAAGGGATTTGGCGCGGTAAAAATTTGTATTGTTTATCATTTTGTATAAAGGGCACCGGAGCACTTGTTTTTCGTATGAAACGCACAAATGATTTAGTCTACCTGATGAAAAGGAATATCAATTATATACTTCCCCATTGTGGTATTTAGGTAATATGAACAAAAATGCATTCGACTTGCAAGTTAAAAGAAAATTGTATCTGCTAATATTTGTGCAAGAGAAGAAAGTTAAAAGTAAACGGCCGTACAACTAAAGTTATGGGTACATGGAAACGAAGATGACGCAATGATAGTTAATTCAAATGGCCAAAAATTGGAAGCAATAGATTCATTCATTCATTTTGACATTTAGGTCTTGAGGATCAAGTGCCGGAACCCATCAGGATTATTCAGCGCCCTAATGAAAACTAAATACATAAATTAGTATGATTAATTATGAATAAGTGAATGATAACAGTGTTCAAATGTGAACGTAAAAAATTAACAAGATGATGGACAAAACCAATAAAAAAATTATCGAAATTTTATATTTAAAAATACATACTTTAAAAAATAAAAATGACCAAAATCTTTACTTAACATACTGAAATCATATCTCATTAAAATAACCCGATACTTTCTGATAACCCATAAGGTTATCTACCTCAACACCATCATGTAATATTTCTAAAATTGTCTTCCCAGCCATTAGGTGCTTTAAATCTAGGACAGTACACCAACATGTGCTCAATGGATATCTGACCATCCCTTGATTGGTGTAGGTGTAGGGAATGTGTGGACAAGCCAGTTCTCATTAGGGAAGAGTGGATGCTGACTAAAAATGAGAGGTTTAGGGAGGAATGATCGCGCACTCTATACTGTATAAGGTAAAATTTATTAAAAGGATGAGATATTGCAATACGTAGGCTAGTACCGTTGAAAACATTGATCTGAATGTTGTTTCTGCCCTGCCAAAAGAATGCAAGATTACATATTTTTGAGGACAGGTGAGAAAGCTCTAGTTGTACTGCATTGATAGCGTGGAGGTATTAGAAAGATTGTTTGCCAACTAAAGGTTATTACGGTTTAGGATGTGGGTTGGAGATGATGTTGACATAACTACTGCACAAATGCTTGAAGCAGATAAATGTTGATTTTTCTACACAGAAGAGTTGAATGACTGATTGATTTATAGATTTTTGGCATTCATGCCAAAGCGCTTAAAATCCAACATTAATTTAGCTAAAATCTATCAAAACTAAAAATAAACATAAAAAATGTACCAAAAAAGTAGTGTTTTTATACGAATTAAATATTAAAATTCGATATTAATGTTAAATTCTGAAATAAAAGATACTTAAAAAAACACTAGTCAACTGAAATCACAATTACTATCAAGAACCTCACTCATACACGTGCCATACAATGCAGTAACTATTCTTGTGGGGCAATCGGTTCATAAATGCTTTACTGTTACACTTTCTTGACCAGCTCTACAGATTGGGGCCTGTCTCCCTTCTCTGTATTATGTATCGATGTATAGCATGCATCTGTCCTATAAACAGCCTTGTTAAAATAATGTTAGTCATTCGATCTGTATGGTCTGAAGACTGCCATCTCTTAAGTAAAAGCTACTTCATACTGACTGATTGATTGATTATGGGATTTATGTCTTCTGGACCCAGCGGCGGAAACAAGTACGTTATCCCCAAATTGCTTCAAATCAGAGTACGGGGGGCTTATTAGATGTGATTTTATTTCATTTATATAGATTTTTGGCATTATGCCGAGCACTGGGGCAACTAAGGCCATTCAGCCCTGAAACGGAAATTGACAGTAAAAGGTTTGAAAGGTGTAACAGGAGGAAAACCTCGCAGTTCCAATATGAAACAATTGTCAGGAGAGGGTGGACAATATGATGGAATAAAAAGAATATGAACGGGGCTACAGTAAAAGGAATGAAAGTAATTGCAGTTACGGGCCGAAGGGACGCTGCAAAGAACCTTAAGTAATGGCTATATTGCACCGAATGAGGTACAATGACCGAACTAACCCCCTACGGGGAAGGTTTATTAGAGCCTGATTTTGTAATCTTATCGATTATTTAGCTGCCTTATCATAAGAGATCGTCGCCAACTAAAGCTCAACCCGATACTAGGTGGTGAAAGGGAATCGACAGTTTTAATGACGATAAAAGACTAGTGGAGTCAATTATATGATAAAACTTTCATTCTTTCCTTTATTGAAAACATATTTGACAGCTTCAAGAACGCTATATAATTCAGCCGTTAACCAAAACCGTATTATGTCCTGGATTACTGGAAGCGAATCCAAGGAACATTGCGGATACAAGAAAAGGCTGTAGTTATTCACGTCACGGTAAATTTCACAATTCCTATCATTACTCACAATGAACAGAAAATGAAGTGGATTGAGCACAATAAAGTAATCTGTCAAATCAGCAGCCAACTAATAATACGCAACAGGAAAGAGAACGACAATTTATTCAAACTATATAATATATTGGAATATGGAACCAGCCATATAAGTCACACAATGCAAAGGCCCACGGCACTTCGCAACCTTGGTTGCTGGAGAGCCAACGCAGACTGCTAGCCTAAATGCTCTGGCATAGTTTTGGGAATGGGTAAAAAACTTTAACTCAACCTATTCGTTATGTTTCACTTCGGAAAATGAACCTAGTTCCTCGTTGGACGAGTGGGTTATGAGTCGGTAGTCGCGAGTTCGATTCCCGGCTCTGTTAAGGTGGAATCAGTGAAATTTATTTCTGGTGATTAGAAATTCATTTCTCGATATAATGCTGTTCGGATTCCACAATAAACTGTAGGATCCGTTGCTAGGTAATCAATTGGTTACTAGCTAAGTAAAAAATATCTAATCCTTCAGGCCAGCCCTAACAGAGCTGTTAGTCAGCTCAGTGGTCTGGTTAAACTAATATATAGACTTTTTTTTTTTTTTTTTTTTTTTTTTTTTACTAATCCACTGAGGATTAATGAATCAATAATCTTCCTCCTCCTGCAAATGGCAGATAGTAGTCACACAATCAGAAAATTCAACTGCTTAATTCTGAATACACAGAAACAAGTACAGTTCAGGGAAACAATGAGAACCTAATGTTTAAAAATGACCCTCTGAATCCTGACATTCCTCCAAGTCTTGACAGAACGGTCACCTCAAAGGGCAAACTACGCACTCCAGTAACCTTAAGTTATAAAAGTGCCTGGAAAAAACTTAATAAACTCCCATTTGATGTAACAACCTAGAAGCTGACATTAATATTCTGTATAAAATAAAAAAATACGAAAATGTTACAACAAATACTTCACACAGGGAAAAGTACCCTCTTTCCATATACCATTACACATCAAAACTATGCAAATGGCAAATGTTAAAATAAAAAAAAATGAAATGTCGAACATTTACCTCCCAGTATAAAATGTCAACGTCAGAACATCTTTCCTTTCTTCTTCAGTAGAGAGCATCTGATGCCCACACACCCGATTACAATTTTTAAAAATCAACCGAGAGCTAACTAAACTCTCAGTCTCTCATCACTCGCTACCAGGGGAAGACTAAACTCAAACGACCGAGACCAGAAACAGACAAGTGAAGTAAGCAAAATGCCACTTAACCGTACGCTCGAAGGTTAAACACAAATGATAAATGCTTCAGTTCTAACGACCATGTCGGGTCGCGAACTTTTTGAGTATCAAGCTGCGCTGTCGAATCGTTCGCGAAGTAATGAATTAATACGTGTGTGCAATACACGAGCATCAAACATACCTTCATACGTTCAAGTAAGTGTACCCAAATACTGGCGCGCTCTCGAACGCACGGAAGCACAACACCTAAAAGCACTATAACAATGTAGCATATTTCAACTAGCTGTCGGCATTATAATGCCATTTACTTTTCTACCTGCCACGACACCTTTTCTTCACCATTATAAATGTCCTTTACTTTTCTACCTGCCACGACACCTTTTCTTCCACACCTTTATAAATGTATTCCACGAGACACGAAACATACAACATAGCACCTCAAAGCCACATTTGAGGTCAACAATACGCTCCCATTCAGCAGCTGTCGCCTCCACCCGCCTGCATTCTCACCCTTTCCTCTGATTTTATGGGTTTTACATTTTCATACCTGGAAGGGACATGTGGAGGGCAATTCTCCACCCCATATCCCACGAGCGAGTTTCACATTCGTTCCCCTTGAATAATGAAGACACAGCCACATACCAAACAACCCCCCCCCCCCCCCCCCCCCCCCCCCCCCCCCCCCGGCCGCGAGAGCGCGCAGGGGACAAGGACCATCCCATTTTTCTCTCAACACCCTTCGTGGCATTTATTAAAAATTGGTATTTGATTGACTGACTTATGCCTATTATTAAAACTGGCGTTACAGCACCGTAGGTATATATATATATATATACATATATATATATAGATATATATATATATAATATATATATATATATATATATATATATATAATGAGAGAGAGAGAGAGAGAGAGAGAGAGAGAGAGAGAGAGAGAGAGAGAGTGAGTTTACAATAAATATTGCAAAGGACAGGTACAAAAATGGACAAGTGTAAGAATCACTGAAATTACAAAAAAAAAAAAAAAAAAAAAATAAATTAAAAAAAAAAAAAAAAAAAAAAAAAGATCATTCTCTTACTAAAAACCTTATGCAAAAATCTAACAAAAATAAAAAGAACCGCAAATACAAACTAAAATTGGATCACAAAAATACGACAATAATAATAATAAATAAAAATTAAATTAGGGTAAAACTTAAACAAGCCACCACACACACAGTGAAAAGTCTAAATGTCTGTCCAGACGAGGGGGCGTGACGCCGGGGGGCTCGGTCGGGGGGAAAATTCTGCCGGGCTTAGCCGTGATTGTTGGTTCCACAACAGCAGGAGTTGACGAATGAGCGGACTTGCCCGACGATGCCAGTATATTATTGAGTGTCGTACAAAAACATGGGGGCTAGTATTGCTCAGAAGAGAAACTGTTGCGTTGCATAATAATTTGCGTGTGTATAAAGAAATAGACGCGAGTGTGATGCAAAGATTGGCTAAATAAAAGATGTTTACGGAAGCCATACGTACAACAATGCTACGTACCTACAATATGCCTATGAACATGATTATAGAAACTATATGAGAATGAGCGTAAGCACATTTCCATCATGGACACCGATTCCATACATTCCTAGCAAAGGTAAAGCAATACATCCGAAAACAAGATACAAACATACTACATAGCAAAACAACAGAGGTTCGATTGGAAGCAACGCTGACGTTTTTTAGCAACACAGAGAGAGAAAGAGAGAGAGAGAGAGAGAGAGAGGAGAGAGACGAGAGATCACGAGAGAGAAAGAGAGAGAGAGATTGTGTGTATGGTGTTTTTACGTTACATGGAACCAGTGATTATTCAGCAACGGAACCAACGGCTTTACGTGACTTCCGAACCACGTGGAGAGTGAACTTCTATCACCAGAAATACGCATCTCTCACCCCTCAGTAGAATGTCTCAGAATCGAACTCGCCACAGAGGTGACGCGCAAACACCACACCGACCACGCCACTGAGAGAGAGAGGAGCTGAGAGAGAGAAGGAGTGAAAGAGAGACGAGACGGATGAGAGAGGGAGAGAGCAGAGAGGAGAGAGAAGGAGGAAGAATGAAAAGCAAAATTGTATTTTTTTTTTTTCCCCTATAATGACAGTTGTTGTTTGGTTGTCAGGGAGGGCAGACGTGTCAAGGTCACCTCTCAGCCTGGGTATTTCTGGGATTTATCGTACCCGCCACTCCTGTGGATCCCAGAACTGCATGGAGCAAAAAAGCATATCACACGGATAGCATGCATGGTGGAATTATTTTTTTTTCTGCCGTCGTTGTTGACGACATAATGCTCTGTGATAGTGATTTATTTTCAACTATATCTCAAGAAGCTTATTTCCCTTATATCTGGTATCATACAATAGGGATTGATTGATTGATTGTGGGTTTTCTGGTGTCACAACTACCAGGGTCACCGACGCCGAATACTAAGTGTGATCTTTTAACTTTATTTAAAATCTTGTTTAATATATTAAAAAAAAAAAATTTTAAAGATACATATAAATTTGATTTTAAAAAATAAAATAAATTTCTGATAAAAATAAGAATAAAATTCTGATTAAATAAAATTCTAAGAAGAAGAATTGTTAATTAATCTGAATAAATAAAATTAAAACAAAAAGGGGAAAAAAAGTATATACTAAGACAGCACAGCTGTCAGATATATTTGAGAAGACCAGCTTCTTTGTGAAAAGAGATAACGTTATTAACACACATGCTTTCTCCCAAGAGTTTTGGCATGCTATAATTACCACCTGCTTCACTACTATAAGCTAAATAACGATTCCTAAGTTCCACTAGACTGTGACACTCAACCAGCAAATGCCTAACAGTCAGTGGAACTAAGCAATCGTCAGAGAAGGGCTCATTCTCCCCATCCATCAGATAGCCGTGAGTTAAACGCAAGCCAAAATTACAGTAATCTACACAATACAACCTCCCACCTTTCCTTGGTATTGGTCATATTTTCCAAGGGTGGTGTCTGTCTAGTAATTTCTTTCATTTTATTGGGGCCTACTCTGTCCCACTGAAGTGCCCATAAATGCTGGACAGATTTCCATATATCAAAGAATGTATCACGATATGGAACAGGGCATTTTCTCGGCACCAAAGTTTGCGCTGCTGATTTGGCTTGCTTGTCTGCCTCTTTGTTTCCCGATATGTTCACATGGGCAGGAACCCAACAAAATGAAACAACGCTGCCTCTATTTTGGTGCAAGAAGATCCACTGCAAGACCTTCAACACCAAAGGATGATCAGTATTAAAGACTTCTAGGGACTGTAAGGCACTTTTGGAGTCACAAAATATTGTGTAGCTACACACTGGGAGTGTTACAATATGTTCCAGTGCTACTAGGATGCCATACAATTCAGCTGTAAAGTTTGAGGCAATAGAAGGAAGTGCACCTCTTCGGTTAAAAGATTGGCAAAAAACTCCATATCCAACGCCGGCATTGGACTTGGAGCCATCAGTAAATATAAAATATGTATCTATATGCTCTAAAAATATTGCCCTTATTTCCTCATCAGATTTATCCCTCTTTGCTCCATTGAAGTACCTGCAGAATTTCACATCAGGTAACCTCCAGACAGGAGTACTGACCTTAGACCTTACCTTACAGACCTTACATCTTGTTCGGGTTGCCCAAGGCCCCTCAGTGTGAGGCACCTCTAATGTCTACCAGAGAGTTGCTAGTACATCTTCCGGTATATTTTGCATCTTCCAATCTTGGATGGTCTAGGATGCAGTTTAGATATTTGTCGAGCTTATTCCAAACACATCTACGCTCACTCCTGTTAATATTCCTCAGATGAGCTTGGCAACGCATTGAATAGACGCTGCATTATCGATGCTGGTGCGTAGTGGATTAATGTCCTGTGTGCTTTCCTTATTTTTTTTTCCTGGTATAGTTTTGGGCACCTATTAATCTACCTCTGCTTGCTCTTTCTGATATTTAGCTCCATGATGTTTTCGGCTATTCCTTCTATCTGTTTCCATGCCTTAAATTATCATGTAGCGTTCTCTTCTCCTTTCTAGACTATATAATTTTAAGGATTGTAGTCTTTCCCAGTAGTCAAGGTCCTTAACTTCTTCTATTCTAGCTGTAAAGGGAATAATGGGAAATTTTTCAATATTTGTATTCTCTAAAATTCTATAGCTAAAAGGAGTGGGATACCTTGGATGACTTTCGTAAAAACCGTTAAAAATATTTCTATTTGCCACAGCAAATGCCAGAGATTTGGGGAGTCTTTGCACTCTAAACCAGTACCAATATCTAGCAAACTAGATATTGGTGACGAACGGAAAGCTCCTGTGGCTATATGAATAGCTGAATGATGTAATCTAAAATTTTCAAGTTAGATGAGGAAGCTGAAGAATATATTTCACAACCGTATAACAGCTTTGACAAGATTAAAGATTTATGAAGCTTTAGTAAAAGATCTCTATCAGCTCCCAAACTGGTGTGAGAAAGCACCTTCAAGATGTGTAGAGCTTCTAGGCTCTTTGCTTTTATATGTTTGATATGGGGGACCCAAGTCAATCTACTGTCAAAAGCTAGGCCTAAAAAGTGTGCCTGTTCTACAAATGGAATTTTACGGCCATACAAATAGAGGTCTGGATCAGGATGCACTCCCCTGATCCGACAGAAGTGGACAGCAGTAGTCTTGCTTACAGAGATTTTAAAACCCTGTTTCTCAGCCCAACTTTGTATTTTATTTATTGTTAATTGTAAATTTCTTTCGGCTTTGTAAATTATGACATTGTCCAAGGTGCGGTGTCTACAGCACCTGGTCAATGATGTCCTTGTAGCTCGGTGTATCAGCCTTAAGTCTTCTGACCACCATGGTACTGGCCGTCTCCTGAGTAGTCCTTTAGTTCGAGGAATCGAGTGCAGACCTGCAGTATGTAATGTTCCATTGAGTAGATCAATGGCATCACCTACACTTGGGAAATCTTTTGCATCCCCCTCCAACTCACTCAAATCTTTGAATTTTCTCCAATTTGCTTTCTCTAAACACCATCGTGGTGATCTCGGGATAGGTGGACCATCATTGGTGTCGATCACAATTGGAGAATGGTCACTGGTATGCCAGTCATCTTGTTCTCCAACTAAAATCAACACTGCAGTTGGAGCTACATATTGAAAGGTCGATGCAGGAGACGGTGCCTGTCTGAATGTTGGTAATGGGTAGGTTCTCAGTATTAAGAAGATCTATATCTTCATTTTCTATTAAAGATGCATCATATTCCCTTTTTGGTTTGATGTTACATCTCCCCACAATGGATGTCTACTATTGAAGTCACCAAGTAGAAGAAATGGCTCTGGTAGTTGCTGCATCAAATATATTTGAAGTACCATTATCTTGAAGCCAATCCTGACCAAGACAAAGTTCTTGGTTCCAAAAAGCCAGGAATTTTATGGACATTTTAGTGAACCGCCCACTATAATTAATGACCTGTCAGGTTTGGGAAGTCGTTAACGTCATTTCAAAATATCTCGGTCATGAATATTAATGACAATCTAACCGGAGACGATGACGCCATAATTGGCATCACTCTATCGAGGGGCTAATGCTTGCGAGGGCAAATATGTTGCTGAAAGGAACTGTTTCATTAATGTGCAATGAGAGGCAAAAAGTGCATTTGTTAACAAGCTTTCTGTCACTTCCCTGTATTGTATGCCTCTGGCAACGAAATGTAAAAAAGCGGAAACCCTCGAAAACTTTCAAGGTATGTTATAATTGCTTCTTTTTAGGTACCTGATGGGAAATAGAAAAGGTTTTCGAGAGCTAAGTGGGACACTTTGTTTCTTTGAGGAATACCAACATTTGATGAATTAGTGAGAAAATGTAGTTGTAAGCTTTTTCAAAGAGCGAAATGAGTTTTCAAAAAACCATTTAATTTGTGCAATTTTTAACAGTGATAGTTTAAAAGCCATTAGTTTTTTAAAGAAGTGCGGTACTAAACACATTTATATGTTTAGACCTTTTGTTTTTATTCCTAATATCATTTGTATTATAACTATTAATTTTATCGTAATATTTTGGTATATTGCTCTGACAGCTGAAATAAAGAATTTGAATTTGAATTTGAATTAAGTTCTTCCTTGGGAGACATGGCTAATTAGGTAGAATGTAAAGGGGAAACATATATTATATTTTTGACCACCTCAAGTTAATTCGAAAACAGCCACAGCTTGAAGAAGAGTATTTAGTTTCACTTGGGCAGTGTTTTCTGGAAATCATCGCCCTTTTCCCCCGCCAGGGGATGTAGAATTGAGGGATGCCCAACATGAGTTTCCCACTACTGGATCAAAATTTTAGTTTCTTATAGTGAACATCATTCCCATAGGACCAGCGGGGTATATTCACCTAACATGGTCTTTCCTGCCAAAACATAACCCCAACAGGTAAAGTGCTCACTAGATCAAAAGCTGTTCACTTTCTCATACCTTTCGCTCCGCAGTTCCATGACCAAGTTTCCACTAAGAAAATGGAAGTGAACCTATTCGTGTTTAGGAACCACCAACATTGTTGGTTTCCTTTTTAACAAGACGGGAGGGGTTCTTTTTTCTTTTTTCACTAGGGGTAGGAATTTTGATGGAAGTTTTCGTTGGCTTCTTGGGGTAGGAGGTTAAATAGGCCTTTGTAGAGCCAACCAAAATCTTTTCCCTTTAACTATCTTGTTGACACCGTAAGGGTTTTTCTTTTAGTTTCTTCACTCTCCATCTTTCATCGAGGACGGAGCAGAGCAGAAGGTGGTTCTCTAAAGAGACCAACCTCAAGTGTTTTTGTATTGCTGGCAGTTGCCAGCTCTACCCTCTAATAAGGCAAAAGTACCAGCAAGGACTGGCACCAGGGGACCAGCCATCTTGCTGCTTCTTTTGTGCCATCCAAGATGAATTGGCAACTGGCAACCAAAGAAGGCTGGCACCAGACCAGCAACCACTGGCCTTGCCTCCAAAGTAGGCACAGATGGAGGAAGGCGTATCCTCAACTGGCACTTCAATCTTCTTCAATTCCTAATAACTAGGGTCTTCTTTTGGTTGGTTCTAGTGAACCTTGTCTTTAACATTCTCATCATCAGTTGACTCGAATGATTCAGTTAGCTGTCTTTTTAACGATTCTTTATTTTGATTTTCCTTTTGTTGGCTCTTACAACTTGGGTGTTTTTTATTTGTTCTTCTTTTGGTTTCTTAACCTTTACTACTAGAGGAAGCACAAAACTAAGACAACCAGGTCTTGCAAGTCTTTGCGTTTGGCTCTCATCCTTGTGCTTCCGTTAAATGTTCTTTTCGTTTGCTATTTACTCTAATGCTTGGTATTTCCTTTTCAACGTAAATAGATATTACACTTGCTGAGGACGATGATTGCATGTTCCCTCACCACAGTGAGAACATTAATTACAACCCTGGCTCCTTTCTAACTTCTGTTAAAAGTTTACTCCTCAGGAGAAGCCATCAACTTGAGGAGCATATATCAAGCCCTTGCTGGAGTTCAGGCTGGAGTGGGGAGTTGCCACTTCAACAACCCGGAACTCCTGCAAGTGGCTTGACAATTCCATCAACCTAATGCTCTCCTCTGGGGAGATGCTTTTACTACGAAGGCAATATTTCCATTTTGTGGGTTATTTTTTTGGCTGTCCTTTTACCACAACATTTCACTTTCATTTCCCATGTTTACGCTTGAAAAATATCTTATAATTCGTCACCTTCCAAGCTCTTAAATTCAGGTTATTTATTAAAAGATCTGGTACAAAAGACCCCAGGAGCTATTTTACAATACATTTTTATTTCTCTTCATGGCAAATGGTTCCAGTGTGCCCCCAAAAAAAAAACAATACTGGAGCCAGGAGCTTTTTGTTGAGAATTTCCTGGCCAATAAAATCTACTCAGCATTGCTTTCGGGTCGTCAAACATGTGTTCGGACCTCATTCGGCCTAGGGGGTACGACATTGATCATGGGGACCGACCATGAAAAAATTTGAAGTTCGGGTTCCATGGGCAAGTCCTATTTGACGAAAGCATTAGGGTCACCACCAGGGCCATGGCAAGGGTACGGTACGGTTACGGTTTTTGGTTTTTTTTGGGGGATGTAACGTAACGGATTCGATATTGACGGTACGGGATAAATTTTTTTATTCCTTCGAGTTCGGTAAGACGGTACGAAAGTACGATTTTTTTTTTCATTACCTTAATCGTTACCATTTTCCGTACCCAAACTCAGATTAGGTGTCGCCCAAGCAGCCAAAGCCCCTGCCGCCCAACCGCCCAGGGTTTCAAACAACACCTGGCCTGACTTGGGTCGGTGGACCTCACCGCCCAAGTCAACCAAGGTCTGTTGACCAGAAAGGTTTTAGCAGAGGTTCTTCTCAACTGGGGTGTTAAGTTAAAGAATAATCCAGTTGGGGTTTGCCCCGTCAGCTGTCACAGCAAGGCTGGGCAGGGGACCCCCACCTACGTTATCGGCTTATCGCCTCAGGTGAGAAGGTCCATTTTCCCTTTTAAGTAGGTTGGTAACCTGGTAAACCTTTACGAAACACAGAGACCTTTTGACCTCTGCGCTGGCCCTAGCTAAGCTCTTACCCAGTTACCACCGGCTAACCTTGACCCAGCCTTGACACAAATGTGACAATCGGCATTTTTTACAAACCCCTCCCTTCCAATCATTCATTCATCGGGGTTTCAGTACTTGGTCTGCACACTGCAGCATGATCAGGGTCAGGACACTAAATGCCGTGAGGGACACTGAGGTCCTGCTGGACTGCTGCGCCCAAGACTGCCGCTGCACTCCTGCTTTTGCTTGCGTATCCTTACTCCAACGTCCTTATCATTTTGCCGCGTGCTACAGAGGCAGTACACCCAGAGAAGCTTGATCATACATGATCATTACAATTAAGGTAAGGACTCGGAATGATGTTCTATTCCTTATTTAAGAATTCAAGGCAAAAATTATAATAGTTTAGAGAGAGAGAGAGAGATGAGGAGAGGAGAGAGAGATCGAGTAGAGAGAGAGGAAGAGGAGAGGAGAGAGAGAGAGAATGTGGTTACTCATACACCACCCGAAGCCCACACAGAACTTTCCAATCAAAGCCGTTATGTGATCAACCTTAAAAGGCAACATGCGGAGGAATATAAGAAACCTCCATGGACAAGGCCAAAAAACAATGTGTCGAAGAAATGGAGAGAAAATACATTTAATTTATTTTGTTGGTACGATTAGCGAAGATTCGTGTGCAAAAGAAAGAAAAACGGAAGTGGATAGAATACGCAATGAGAACGCAAGAGATGCAGGGACTTGTCGTGAAGCAGTTAACTGTCAACGGATTGCCCTTATCTGTTTTTGAGAAAACAAAAAGCCTATGTCAAAGCTTAGTGGGTCCCATTGCAAACAAGCCTTTGGCGTTTGTCATTAATTCAAAGAGCTGTTTCGGTCTCTGACCTTCGAAGCCGCAGAGACCCCCCCCCCAAAAAAAAAGACTTGAGTTGAGAGGACCTGAGTTCGATAAACGCTTGGTTCATGTGAAGTTTAGATCTCTGAACCGACCCAGTAAGCGTTGCCATTTCCAATTGGGGTTTGAACGTTGCAGTCTAGATATCAAAGTGGCAACGTTTGAGGTAAGGTTAGTGACAGCCACCGCTAAAGGAAAAGACACCAAAGGGGCAACAGCTGAAGAGATTTCCCCCCCCAAATCCCAATTTTTGCTAGATTGTTTGAATAAGATTGAATAACAAGAAAAACAAATTTACTCATTACCAACAAAGATAACGGATCAAACGTAATCACAAAGTAGGAAAACTGATGCCAGAGTGATACACAAAGTGAAGGAAGGAAAACAGTGAAGAAAAGAAATTTTGAGGTGACAATAAAGAAAACAACCCCTTGATGAACAAGTATTGGAAGCTGCTGAAAATAAGTTAGATGACTTAGTAAATTGACCATTTACTTATCATCCTTAAAAGTGTTACATCAGTAAGGTGCAACCTTTTACACACCATGCAACTCTGGTGTGCATGATGTTCTGAAACTCCAGGACAGTGGGTAATAAAACATATCTTATGTAGTGGGGTGCGGAAAGTGGTGAACAAGAGCGCATACACCAAAATATGCGCTAATATTCAACGAACAGCTCCATATCACTTTCCAAAAAACTAGACTGTGAAGCAAGATGGGGCTCACGTATGAGATGTTGGT
Source organism: Macrobrachium nipponense (assembly GCF_015104395.2). Classification (NCBI taxonomy): domain Eukaryota; kingdom Metazoa; phylum Arthropoda; class Malacostraca; order Decapoda; family Palaemonidae; genus Macrobrachium; species Macrobrachium nipponense. Next base: position 12,771,756 of record NC_061109.1, on the reverse strand, counting down.
TTGGACAGTGTCCCTTGAACAAAAAAGTTGATCCTTGAACCACCAATTGGCCTAGCTAAGTGAATCTATTTACTTATTTTTAGATGAAGATTGGGAGAAAATAATGTGGCCATGAACAGAAGCTTTGAAACCAACCATCGCGTGAGGCTACAAATGTGCACTACAGATGAAAATCTCACAGCTGGAGAATTCCTTGCTCACAGTGGGTTAAGTGCACAAAGTTGTTTTGGAAAGAAGCACTGCAGTCACCAGCAACACTTCTCCTTTCAAGACAATGGAATATAAAAACTGGGCAAAGATTCTCTGCCTTAGGAACCCTGCTTTCCTATCTGCTGTAGGTATCTGACCAGAAGATATAATGTTCTTCCTCACTCCGAAGAACAGAAGGAACTTGGTCAAATATATCTTCTTGGACTCTGGGAAAAAATTAAAACTATTTCTTCTTCTAGTTAACTTATGTTCATCAGTCCTCAATGCTGGCAAAAGATGTTTCATTCACGAGCGGCGATAGTGATGGTGGAAGGTGACTCAGCACTGGTTGGGTCAAGTAGATATTTGTAGAGCAATTACTCCGAGTGCAGTGGATGTAAGCAGAGCAAACTGATACCGCAAGCACAAAGAGAGTGAAGGTGGCTGGCAGCAATCAAAAATGTTCGCCAAAGACTTCACGTATCAGTAAAAATGAGTGTATTTTTTCCCAGTGGTGGCCATTATTTCAACAAGAAAGTGCCACTATAAAAATCTTGCTGAAGTAGCAGTTGCTCTGCCGTTTTTACTTCAAGCGAGAGGTAGAAAACACACATTCTCTGGGTTGCCGCTATAATTTCTTAATGATTCAAAGACAAAGTCTAAAAGAAAGAAATATTGTTTTTGACAGCTGGTTACAATGCTATTAACGCTTGTCAACACATAAAAACTGTATTGAATGCCTGAAACTGTATAAAACTGAACATTGTTTTCCTTTTTGTAAACCTTAGCAAAAATTACAAAATTGTACCTATATCATTTAAGTATTTACATAAACATCAATCTTCTTGAAGTGGCAAGTAGTAGTGAGTAGTAGTAAAAGTGGCCATGTTATGTCTATATAACAAACTGCAATGTAAAAAAAAGTAGGTAATGAAACAGATACGAAATTAAGGTACGATAGAAAATAATCGTACTAGTATTGGTACGGGTATAGAATTTTTAGGTACTGTAACGAAATTACAGTACAGGTAAAAATGCGTGGTACGAATTACAAAAAAAACAAATCGAAAACCGTAACCGTACTACATGCTCCTGGTCATCACTGGAGGATAGAGGGGGTTTGGCCATATAACGTTAAAAAACTGGAATCCAATCCAAGATATTTCCCCCATACCCACCATAGTCACACTTAACGAGGATGGTTCATCCCACTTTAATTAGGGCTAGTCCTAGGGGTAATTACCGGTATATCAGACCCTATCGCCAGCTGCTACAGTGTCATGAAATGTCCGTCGTGAATCAGACCACGGCACTGATCATAGGGTTTGACATTAAACTTTAAAAAAAAGTTTCCCCGTGCTTCGAACCACGTCAGGTACTAGAGTTTTCTACTGGGTGAGGTAGCATGCCGTACCAACCTCACCCCTCCTTTCAAATCCCAAGATGTTTAGACTAAATAAATCTTGTCCCAAAACCAAGCCAAAAGTCCATCATCATAGAATCCATACCTTATAGGGAGAGAAAGGCGAAGAAAGCAGATGAAATTTTTTCGGCAGAAGGAAAAGGGCCGACTTATTTAGTTTGGATCAAAAGCTGGGGCACCAAGGCCCAGCCGAGAAAGAAGTTCCCACCCCTTGCATCAGGCCCTAGATGCTGAAACCCTAAGAACCCCCCCTCCCCCCCCATCGGCCAAGGCGGCAAGGAATTTCAGGGGGAATCGCTGGGGGGAGGGGAATAATGGGGAACTCCAAAGTGAAAAAAAATAATAATCACAATTAATTGGTGTTGAAGAATATATTCAGCTGTGATAAATGCCATTGTTTGATAAAATGAAGTCACATAAGTGTAAAACAGTCATAATTCTTTTTCTTTTTCCGAGTGTTAGCTGCTTCACAAAGGGGATACGTGCTGAAAGCAGCCAGTAAACAGCTGCCTCCAATGAGGACAGCGAGGAGAGAAGTGAACCCTTAATCCCAAGGTGTGCTTCATCCCATCCCCATCCCATCAAACCTAAACTAGGACCTCTGATAACGCCGGTTTAACTTAAACCTCTTGCGAACCTTCGCCCTTCACCATTTTCTTTTCCCCCCCACCTATCCAGTTTCCTCCCTACCTGCCAAACTCTATACCTTTCACACCTTCATTTCTCTCTTAAGCTTTGACAGCCAACCTCACGTGAAGGATCACGTGATGGCCCTTCTAACCATCCATGGGGGCCCTCAACAGTTATGTCAAAACAACCTGAACCAGTTTCACGGAAATTTCGGACGAAAGTACGGATGACCAGGACATCGGCGGGAAATGATGAATAATTTTTTCAAAGAATATGAATCCAAGACACGAGGAAAAAAGAAAAAAATGAAGGGCAAGCAGGAAGGATAACAATTGCTGAGAAAAAATCAACTTTAGTTAGAAATGGTGAAAATTGTAATAAATAACTGTTTATTAAAGATAGAATAGTGAAAATGGGAATGATTAATAGTACAAAAATAGGCGGATTCCAATAGCAAATGTTGAACAACTTAACATCATTGGAGTCAACTCCACTCTACTTCCCACGAGGCTTACACTGGAAATGGAAAAGATTAAAGCGAAAAGTGGATATAATGAAGTGTATTAATAAAGGGGCACTCAATTAAAGCTTGCCCGGGAAACAAAAAGGCCTAATGGGTGCTATAACCCATATCAGCCTCCTTCATGGCGATTTTTAGGGGTGGTCTCCATCCGTTGCAGCCCTGCCACATCAAATATTCCAACCCAACGTTTTCAACGCGTTTTATGGTATATGGAAAGGCCACATAGTTATACCAACACAAATATAAATTGGTTGTTGATTAATTTTGGCAATTATTATAAAGCCCCTTCGTAACTTTTCTAGCAATTTCTACAATCAATAAAACAACTAAGTTTATTCTTAAACGTCGGCTAAAACTTTACTTTTTCCAGTGGCTTGCCAGTTCCCTTTCTCTCAGGTGTTAAGCTGACCTCAAGAGCATAAAGATGTCAAACAGCCCCCCCGCGCCTCCACAAGGGAAGCTTGTCAAAACACTCACTGTCACTGACTCATTAACCCTCTTACGCCGAGCCCTAAAAATCAAAACCTCTCCTGTATGCCGGCGCCTGTTTGGAGTGAGCGCGGAAGCGGAAAAAATAATTTTTCAAAAAATCACAGCGCGCTTAGTTTTTGAAGATTAAGAGTTCATTTTTGGCTCATTTTTTTTCAATGCCTGAAGTTTAGTATGCAATCATCAGAATGAAAAATAATATCAATATCATATGTAAATAATGCGATATATGGTAGCAAAAAAAAAAAAATTCATAGATAATTGTATTCAAATCACGCTGTGCAAAAAAACGGTCAAAGCTAACGAGTTACTTTTTTTTTTTGTTTTTTTCGTTGTATTGTACACTAAATTTCAATCCTTTTGATATATAATACATAGTAAAACAATAAAAGCAACACCGGAAAAATATTATCACAAAATGATGTACGCAATTCGTAATGCGCGACGTAAAAAAATGTTATATTAAAAAAATTCACCGTAATTCTAAATATTGTTCTAGAGACTTCCAATTTGTTTCAGAATTAAGACAATGTTTGAATATTACGATACTGTAAGAGTTTTAGATTAGAATTGCAGATTTCGACCATTTCGGACGAGTTAAATTTGACCGAATGTCGAAATTTTTTATAATATATTTTTTATATGCACATATTTCGGAGATGGAAAAAGCTACACCTTCAATTATTTTTTATTGTATTTTTCATGAATTTGCGCACATTTTGATATATGAAACTCTATAAAAGCTAATATGAAAAGTAGCAAATATTAGGATAATGCGATGTACGTATTTCGGAGACTTGCGGCCGCGAATCGGTGCGGGGAGTGAAGGTAAATATATTTTTCAAAAATTCACCATAATCACAATATTGTTTTAGAGACTTCAAAATTTGTTTCAAATGAAGGAAAATGACGGAATATTACTAGGCCGTAAGAGTTTTAGCTTACAATTGCGTTTTTCAACTATTTCGGTAGAGTCAAATTTGACCGAACGTGGTTTTTTTTCTATTTATCGTGATTTATATGCAAATATTTCGAAAAAAGAGAAAAGCTACAACCTTCAATCATTTTTAGTTGTATTCTACATGAAATTGCGCACATTTTCATATATAAAAACTTTATGTAACAGCTAATTTTAAATGGTGCAAACATTTCGACAATCGCCACAAAAAATTCTGATTTTTTCGGAAGAGTTACCGCGCGAACGTAAGGAATTTTTTTTTTTTTTTTCATAAATTCACCATAAATCGAAATATGTGCTAGAGACTTCCAAGTCGTTGCAAAATGAAGGTAAATGATTGAATATTACTAGAATATAAGAGTTTTTAGCTTACAATTGCGTTTTTCGACCATTTCGGTAGAGTCAAAGTTGACCGAAAGTTGAAATTTTTGCACTTAACGTTATTTATATAAAAATATTTCGAAACTGATAAAAGCTACAACCATGGGTTTGTTTATTGTTGTATTGTGCATGAATTGCGCACATTTCCATTTTAAAACTTTATGTAACGGCAAATTTAAAAGGGGTGCAAACCTTAGGACAATGGCACGAAAAAATTTATCAGAAGAGTTATCGCACGAACGTAAGGAAAAAGTTTTTTCGTAAATTCACCATAAATCGAAATATTGTGCTAGAGACGTCCATTTTGTTGCAAAATGAAGGCAATGATTGAATATTACTATATATAAGAATTTTAGCTTACAATTGCGTTTCTCGACCATTTCTGTAGAGTCAAAGTTGACCGAAGGTTGAAATTTTTGCACTTATCGTGATAAAAGCTACAATCATGAGTATTTTTTTGTTGTATTTTACATTAAATTGCGCACATTTTCATATATAATACTTCATGTAAAGGATAATTTAAAATGGTGCAAAAATTATGTCAGTGACGAAATAATTTCCGAGATGTGTCACTGATACTTTTTAGTGCGATAAGAAAGAAATTCGCGCTTGCGCGCCTGCGTAGCGATTGTAAACAAAACAACGCCTTGATCCGTGAACTCCCAGCATCCCCCAAGGCGCGTGATACAAAAGTTTTCGGCTGGTAGGCCTATAAGTATTTTTCCGCGAATTTTTAAAAAAACTTTTTTGAGCAGACGTATGATACTCCAATCGGCATACGGGAGACATTTTGACTCGACGTTTAATACGTCCAATCGGCGTAAGAGGGTTAAGGAGTCTGCCGCCTTACAAACAACATGGAAAATGTTATGAATACTTACTTACTGGAAAAGAAACAGAGGACCATATTATGAATAGATAATAAATCAAATAGCTGCCGATAATCTTATTTATGTAACCTATGTACATTATGCTGTGTTTCTCTTATCTGTCTACACTGCATACACAATCCTTTTTAAATGTCAATAGCTCACTCTCTCTCTCTCATATATATATATATATATATATATATATATATATATATATATATATAATAATATATATATATATATATATATATAATATATATATATATATATAATATATATCTATATATATATATATATATATATATATGCATACATACACACACATATATATTCAGTAAATTAACACAAAAACAAGTATAAATTAAAAGTGCGGAACTCCAGTAGCTTGTGATAATTACAAGAAAGGTCCAAAAAGATATTTAATTAGGCCTATAGGAAAAAGGGAGACCTGGAAGAATGGAAATATTTTCGAAGGAGCGTTGAGGCAATAGGGACTTCCAGAAGTATACTGCTCCCAGGAGACATTAACAAATGCCAAGGAGGTGACAGACGCGCGGATTAAAAGGGTAATTGGGAAGGGTAGGACTTTAAAAACTCGAGAGAAGTACATTTGGCAACCAGGTACAACGCCTAATTCGCCGATAGGGTATAGTAAGTGCAAAAGAAACTTTATAAATGCTAACAACTACAGGACATGAAGGAATAGTGTTTATATCAACCTGAACGTAAAGAAAGAAAAAAAATTTTATTTTATCATACTAGATGTTATCCAAGCTATATGACACTGGAACGAGTGCGAAGACGCATGCCCGGCTATCAAGTGGACTTGAATGGAATAAATGTAGCAGAAGAAATAGTGAAATAGGGTGGTGGAAGGGAGACATCCCAGACCATCTGATAATTCCAATCTATCCCCATCCCCTTAGGATCAGAGAATATGTGCAGAGACCTATTTTGTGTGGAAAGTGCTCTAGGTGGAATCATGGTTAATTGATTGATTGTGTATTATATCTGGCGTCACAACATCTGGGTAATTGACACCGAAATAAATTAAATAAATATAAAAAAACTAAATTTTTGATAAATTTTCATATAAAAATCTTATAAATATATTATATAAAAATTTTGTTCATATATAAAAAGTTCTTACATAGACAATCTAGTATAATTTAAATTTGGTTAAGGAGGCAGCCTCCCTCATAAAAATATATAACTGCTCTATATTACAATCCTTTCCAAGAATTGTAGCTAGGATAAAATTACCTACTCTGTCACGACCCCAAGACATGAAACTATGTCTCAAATTCCCAAGTCTGGGACATTCAACCAGCAAATGTCTCACAGTCAAGGGCACAGTACAGTTCTCGCAAAACGGAGGATTTTCACGAGAATCAAGAACCCATGGGTGAGTCTTGTATGTCCAATCCTCAATCTGCACAACATCGTTTCTGTCTCCTTGGCATATATGGATATGACCAAGGAGACACTGAAGACGTGATACTACGCATTTTTTGATTGTTTAAAATATCCTCCCACTGGGACTGCCAACATTTTTTAATTCTCTGACCTACTAGAGGATACAAATCCCGATATGGTAGTAGGCATCTTGTGGGTTCTGGGGAGCTGACCGCAGACTTTGCAAGTTGGTCAGCTTTCTCATTCCCAGCCACCCCAACATGAGAAGGCACCCAACAGAACTTTATTTCTTTTCCTCTTCTTTTTAGTAAAAGCAGCCATTCCAATATATCTAAAATCAGAGGGTTTAAAGGTTAAAAGATTCCAGTGACTGAAGAACACTTCTTGAGTCACAATATATAATAAATTACTTTCATTCCGAATTAAAACTTCCTTTAAAGCCTTTAAAATTCCATATAACTCTGCTGTAAAAATTGATGCAACAGATGATAAACCTGTCACTCCTCTCTACATCAGGGAAGACTACACCAAAGCCGACGCCAGCATCTGACTTTGAGACCCGTCCGTGAAAACTGCAGTGGAGTCGTCATGTTGCAAGGAATGTTATAAAAATATTGACGCGTGGCCTCACTGGACAATTCTGTTTTGGTAAAATTGAAATATCTGCAGAATTTTACCTCTGGGAAGTTCCAGGGGGACTAATTGAATATTTTGCTGGTAAAATCTCGACCCTTGGCATGTTTAATTCACGAACAACGGTATTGACTCTAAAAGCGAATGGATGAGGTTGCTTGGGGTGATTTTCATAAAACTGCCAATGCCTTTCATTTCTCATACAAATGCTGGTTAAAAACTTAGGTAGCCTCTGGAATCTATACCAGCTCCGAACCAGCAGACGCTTGTAATGAAGATTCAGTGGCACCACATCAGCATCTACAAGCATGCTCTCGGTGGGAGATGATTTAAATGCTCCAGTACACAACCGTATTCCTCCATGATGAATTGAGTTGAGCATTTTAAGCTATTTGGCTTTGCAGAAGTGTACACCTCACACTCATAACTTAATTTTGAAAAGACCAAGGCTTTATATAATCTCAACATATGAGTTCGGTCTGCACGCCAAGAAGTGTGAGGACACGACTTTCAGCAAATTCATTGCTTTCAAGCATTTTGCCTTAATATATTTCAGATGTGGAATCCAGTAAGCTTGCTATCAAAAATCAAGCCAAGAAACCTTGTTTCACCAACACATGGAATTCTCTGCCTATGAATGAATAGATCTGGATCAGGGTGGATTCCTCTTATACGACAAAGTGCATAGTTACAGTTTTTACTGGCGGAAAATCTAAAACCATTACCTCAGCCCACTTTATTATATTATCAATGCAGAGCTGAAGGCGGCGTTCAGCCACTGCCATCCTTGATGCTGCAAAGGAAATCGATAGGTCATCAACAAAAAGGGTATATGTTATATCTGGGGGAATTATTTTAGAAACCCATTGATTACCAAGGCAAACAGGTTACACTTAAAACACTTCCTTGTTGGTACTCCTTCTTCCTGATTGAATACATCTGACATTATTGCTCCAACCTGAACCTGAGATATCCTATTTTTTAAAAAAGCCTTAATAAACAGGGGCAAATTGCCTCTAGGTACATTCATAAAGGACCCTCAAATGCCATATCTCCATGTTGTATCATAAGCCTTCTCTAGGTCAAAGAAAACAGTGGATGTGATGTTGCTTGTTTGGCAAAAGCTTCACATATTGAAGATTCCATTCGTACCAATACATCAGTTGTGGAGTGCATACTCCGAAAACCACACTGAGCAGGCGACAGATATTTACCTCTTTCCAAGTACCACCATCAATCGTGTGTTCACATTTTTCCGTGGAATCATGTAGTGATAAGTGTAAGAGTCCCTCTAGATGCAGATTTTGTGCCCAAAACCATGAGTCAGCCACATGCCGAGCTCTTATCAATGCTGGGAATGAGATCACACCTTTATGTTGCAACTGTGGAGGCAGTCACAATGCAAACTCTAGCCAATGCACTAAGCACCCTACAGTGGCTCGAGCCTCTGAAGCCCAGTGCAGCAACTGGCCGGGAAGAAACAGGAGGCATCTCAGGGCCTCCAGTAGAACATGCTCTTCCCAGTAATGGGAGTCCAATGTGTAAGGGAAATTTCCCACCCCTGCCTATGGCATGGACTACTACAGAAGCTACAACGCCCAGACCAGGAACCGAGGTTAGTCCCTTGATGGTATTGAATAATAGGCTCAATGACTATACTGAGGCAGGCAGAAGAGAAACAAAGTCTCAGAACAACTTTACAAATCTTAAGTGAACAGCTGGTAGAACAGAGTAAAATACTAGATAAACTGGTCTCAGAAAAGGTAAAGGCGCCATTAAAGAATCCCCAAACAGATGAAGACAAACAGGATTTGTTTGTATGGTGTTTTTTTTACGTTGCATGGAACCAGTGGTTATTCAGCAACGGGACCAACGGCTTTACGTGACTTCCGAACCACGTCGAGATGAACTTCTATCACCAGAAATACACATCTCTCACTCCTCAATGGAATGGCCGAGAATCGAACCCGCGCGACCACCGAAAGACAAACAGGAGATTAAGCAACTGACAGAAGGGAACCAAAAAACTAAGAATAGGAAAAAGTAAGTTACAACTGGAAAATTAACAGGCTAGAGAAAGATTTCATCACTCAGGGACAAACCAGCAATTGTGGATGGTAACCCAAAACAGTAAGGATATCTTAGATTACTCAGGCTACAAGACAGATGTCACCTCTAGCAAACTGTGAAAACATTCATACAAAGATAGCTTTGCTAAGGGATATATCAGCACAAAAGATCAAGGAAATACTCACAAAAGTGTATCAGAAATAGCTCTGAAACACCAGCAATGACAACAAAAGTGGCGTGGCTGCCAACAGAAGTAATATGGAGATGTGAGAATTAATTAGAGAAATGATAAAAGGCACTAACTCTGAGAATGAACAAACCAAATGGACACTCTCAAGATATGTAGTTTGAATACAAATAGTCTGGCAAATAGACTAATTGAAATACAACAATTTGCTCTTGGAAAATCAGGTGGACATCATATATCTACAGGAAACTAAGCCACATGCCCACAGATTATATAGCCATTCCAGTTTACCACTTTGTCTGAAAAGATAGTGTCCAAGCCAAGAGGATGGATGGCAAAACAGTAATGAGTAGATGGCTAATAACATACTACAGAAAGAACCTAGCTTCAGAAAAATGTACAAACCCAAGAACAGGTGCAAACATGGACTGCCTTACCATAGGAATGCATGATGAAACTGGAAGGCAGCTATTCTGAGTGCGCAACACATATTCCCCAGCACAGGCCCTGGACATTGATAGTAATAACCTACTAGAAGAGGATAATCCCCTGTTAATCGTGGGTGATCTTAATGCAGTACATCCAAAGTTAGGCTCTGCAACAGGGAGGAGAAATGTAAATGCCATACATCTATACAAATATCTCATGAGCAGAGAAAACAATATAATAATTCTAAATAATGCAGAAGCAACACATATCAAAGGAAACACGCTTGACTACATCTGTATAGTTGGCGATTCAGATGTACAACACAACTGTGAGATAGTAGATATTCTAACATCAGACCACTTGGTATCTATGTTGAGATTGTATTGAACAAGACTTTTAAAAGAAAGATCACAGCACGAAAGAAAATCAATATACCAAAAAAATGGGAAGACAGCATCAGAGAAAGTATGGATGTCTGGCATGATGGCTATGAAGCTAGGAGCAATGACCAGGATAATGATGATGATATACAAAAAGCTAGAAGAGGAAGTGCTAAAGCGCACACATCAGCAGAGAAGAGAACCACAGAAACCACTAACAAGGGCTGGATAAGGCCAGATGTTGCAAGTGAAGAGAATCAACAAGCAGTATAAGAAGGCAAAGAAGAAAGTGGATGAAAAACCCTGCCCAGAAAACCTAACAATATATAGAAGAATGGAGAAAAAGAAAAAAGCAAGATGTTAAAAAGAACTCAAGAGAGAAGTACTGGATTAAGTTTATGCAAGGCATCAACAATGAAAAAACACCACCTTGTGAGGTTGCAAGGAGAGTGAGGATAGCCCAAAGGAAGAAAAACAGAGAACCACTCCATCCCAACCCAAGAGAAAGAGCAAATGAACTTATGGCAAAGTGGTCATCTGATGCTAGCAATGATGCACTACCCATCAAGGTTAGAGTGGCAGTTGAGAAGAGGATAAGGAAGAAAATAAGAAGTTAAGGGAACGGGAAGCACTTAAGAAGGCAGGGAAGTGTGATGACAAAACTTTTCACGAGCAAGAACTGCAACACTCTCTAAAGAGTGGGAAGTCTACTGCACTGGGATTAGATGGGATTACATATAATGCTATCAGGTTCCTCACAACAAGGAGTGGCAATCCAGTTTTGAAACTTTACAACATGATATAGTCAGACAGCCCACACAAAACATGGAAGTTACTTCCCATTTTCCTAGGTCATAGATTCATATTTCCAAGGGTGTGTGCGTGTGGCAAACTCTCTCATTTTATTTAGTCCTACTTCGTACCATTGCTGTTCCTATAATCTTGCAATGAACTTTGATATACTAGGAAAAAACCCTATACATGGTACAGCAACTGGTCTTGGTATCATATTAGTTGCTGCTGATTTAACTAGTTGGTCTGCTTTTTCATTTCCATATATATTTAAGTGCGCTGGGACCCAGCAAAAAGATGATAGTAATCCCTATATGCAATGAAAAATACCAAATACCCACGGTGAGATTTTTCAATGTAATTGGATGGCCAGTATTGAAATTTCAAGTGCCTGTAATGCACTTTGGAATCTCAAAAGATGTGATATTTATGGAATTCTGGAGGGTTGCAATATATTCCAATTCTGTTAAAATTCCATACAGTTCCGCTGTGAAGTTCAATGCTATGATGGGTAGTGCTCCTCTGTGGCTAAAATCATCACTAAAAAACTCCTATCCCACTCCATCAGTTTTGGAGCCATCAGTAAAAACAAATGTAGAGCCTGAGTGCTCTTCAGTATGTTCTAAAAATAGTGCTCTGATTTCTGTATCTAATTTTTCTCTTTTAATACCTTTAAATTTTTTTACAAAATTTAATTACATGTAATTTCCATGCTGGGGTAATTGGTAAATTAACTGGACATACAGGATTTCTTGACATATTCATTTTTTCCAAGATCTTTTTCACTCTAAAACTAAAAGGCTTAGGAAACCTTGGATGATTTTCATAAAAAATTGTTTGAAAGAATTTCTATTTGCTGCTTCAAAGGCTTTAGACTTGGGGATTCTCTGAATCCTAAACCAATAACTAATAATTGATGATTGGTGATATAACTCTAGTGAGATTTCGCCTGCATCAATTAATAAACTTAAGATGGGAGAAGATCGGTAGGCACACGTTGCCAAGCATATACCAGTATGATGTCTGAATCTAAGATAGCAAGCAAGATGATTAGATGAAGCAGAATATATTTGACATCCATAAAGTAACTTTGAAATATAAGTGATGTTTTTGTAGTTTTATAACTGTCTGCACCCCAGTTGGTATTAGATAATACTTTCAACATACTTAAAAGCTTCAAGGCACAGTTGATGGACATATCTAAAATTTCTGCTTCAGTAAACTCGTACAAGTCTCTATCGAAAACAACACCTCTTCCATAGCTAAAATTTAGGTGGGGACTAATTTTCTCTACTATACTGTTGTTATCAACTTTCATCATTGTTAGCATCTGTGACTGAGTTTTAGATTTTGCATTGTGAATTAGCACAGAGCTTTTACCAAATCTAGTAATATCTCCACTCATTATGCCACCTGTTTTTTGCTGAAGGTACCTACTAAACTTGTAATAGTTGAAGTTCTCCTCTTTGGCTTTACTACCAGCCATTTAGGAGGTTGGAGGCACTTATTTTGCCAACGTTGCTACTACTGGAGTTGATTGGATTCCATTCCGCAGGTTATATCAACGTCTAAGTTTTAGGGGCTTTATCCGTTAAGGCTCCTTCAACTAATGAGTTACATCCTTTCAAAGTATCAAAACAGGTTGCTTTAAAAGCATCTTCATGTTTATCAAATGGTTATCCAAGCTTCCCACCTTCCTTCTGTGTCAAGAAAGTTCATACGAATCTTGGCTATATTGCCAAACATGTTCAAAGATGTCGAGATATCCTCATAGTTACACTGAAGTGGAATATTTTTCATATGTATAACTTTCAAATGCGTCACTCTACTATTATTGGCATCTATGGGGATTTAAGAATGGTCTTTGTTTGAGCAAGAAGTCGTCAACGGTGCTAGTGAGACCATTTTCCCAAGGCACGTAGGTTCATAAGTCCGGATCCATATTTGGTTTACTAAAAAAAAAAAACACTCATGCTACTTGGTTATATCAGAAAGTATCGTGAGTCACTCAGGTATTCACGTTCTCCACCAACGGCTAGTGAGAGTTGACTACCAATGGTCCACCCCATACCCTACCCTTACAGGATAGCACCAATATTTTTGCGGTGGCCCAGGTATAAGCCAATCCACCTGCTGGAGTGTTGATTCCACTAATGGGAATCAACTCCCCACCACAAAACGTATTGGTGGGCTTCCGGACAAAAGCCAGGAGTCCCACCCCCAAAAAAACAAGCTCCCCCTGGATTCTGATGGGCCAGTCCCTGGAGATGGTTGCGCCCTCAAGATAGCAATGGGAAAATCCCATTACTAACTCTCGGATCCAAACCATATCAGGTGGTGACTCAAAACCACCACAGAAATCCCACTATTAGCTTCAAATGCAAACCCTTCCTAACCCATGATCCCTTCTCAGACTCACCTTAGTAGTTAAATTAGACGAAAGTGGAAATGTCCACACCAGTTATTGCCAAGAGTTGTAGGCGTTCCGTCAGGATCCGGCCCTTCACACGAGTGAAGACAGGATCCCTTACCCCCTCACCACATGAAGGAACCTACTCGAGGGGGGTAGAGCAAGAAGTGGGGAAACTGTGTATCAGCATGGAGAGAAGGTATTACTCTTCTGTCATTACGATCATCAGATGGATGCTCCATATTACAGTCAGAACCTTCTAGGTATACAGCTGCCCTGAGTATCATAAATAGGAATAAGGACAATGCCATAATAGCAATAGATAGCCTGAGTGCCCCGCAATCACTAACACCAAAAAATTTTGATTTGATTGTGTGTATTAAATCTGGCGTCACAACATCTGGGTAATTGACACCAAAATAAATTAAATAGAAAAAATTAAATTTTTTTATAAATTTCATATAAAAATATCTACAAATATATGTATATAAAAAGTTTGTTCATATATATAAGTTCTTACATAGACAATCTATGTATAATTTAAATTTGGTTGAGAAGGCCCGCCTCCCCCTTAAATTTAAATAACTGCTCTATATTAAACCAAGAAAAGCTGAATCAAAATATCATATGAGAAAAGCTATAGACCTGCTATCATAGATCAGGCGAGCAGGCAAAATGGATACATTCATATATATGGGTGCCTTCACACATTAGAATCAAAGGCAATGAAAAAGCCGACGAGCTTGCTAAAGAAGGCGCAAGGAAGGAGAGAGTGGATTACAAACTGACACCATCCCTGAGTATGTTGAAGGATTCGGTTGGTATGGAAATAATGCGAAGATACAATGAGAGAATTGAGATGCTCAAAGAAAGACACTCATCAATAAGAAAATACCTTGAAATTACTGGAGGTAAACCACCTGACTACAAACTTTGTGCACTGGAGAGCAGAAGAGATCAAACAATGCATAACAGACTAAGGATGCAGAGCCGATACCTTGGGAGGTACTGCCAGCTGTCAGTCCATCTGAAACATGCTGCAGACTATGTGGCGAGTTAAGGAAGCACACACTAAGTCATTATCTCGTGGAGTGTGAAGAGATACCTCAATACAGGCCACAGGGACTGAGTGAAGTTGACCTACTCAAGCATTTTCTGCAATACTCATCCAAAATTTGCTTGCGCCAGGTAGTCAATAGACTTGTATATAATGTATCAAGTTGTACAATATCAAATAGTAGTATGTTTTATTCGGCAGTTACCTAGTAGCATAAGAAATAACTGTTGTATTTCTACTTTGTTTTTATAATATTTTGTTAAAGTCTTCTGTTTTGACCTCATCTAAATGCAATTCTTTCAGCAAAATAATTATCTGCATATTGTGCAGTAACTAAATTGTAGTATACATTTTATTTTTCAGTTACCTGTTAGCATCATTGAAATTGTTATGGGTCTTAATTTTTTTTATAACGTTTATTTAAAATTTTACATGTTGACTCATCTAAATGTAACTCACTCAGTCAAATATCTATATTAGCATATTGAGCATAAACTACATTGAAGTACATCCTATTTTGGAGCTTCGTGTTAACATCATTAAAACTGTTGTATATCTAATTTTTCTTATTATATTTATATAAGATCTGAGGTGTTGACCTCATCTGAATGTCATTCAAACTGTTAAGTAATTATTTTCAAATTTAAAACCTGTTATAAAGTAAAACATTGCACATTAATTACTCCATAGTATACCACATATTACTCCGTAGCAATTGTGTACCTCAACAGAAAACCTGATAAAATGTGTATCTTGTATAGCTGACATTCAAATCATTATTATATTATATTGGAAAATATATATATATATATATAATACTTAAGACTAATTATACAGTGCAATCACTCAATGGGTAATTCCTATTCAACATATTTGTAATTTCCCAATATAGCTATCTATAAGTATTTAAATTTTGTAATACTACCCGAGTACCATATCAGCCCTGATGAATGACGTTTGTCTGTGGTATGTATAATACCACAGCCAATGCCATTCATTCAAGAGGACTTTCCCCTACACGCATACCGCGTCCGGGTTGCCTGTTGTGCTGTGCTTTGTAAGCTTTTTTTTTTTTTTTGCCACAATAAATTGTTCTCTCTTCTATAATGACAGCAGATGTTTGGGCAAACGACCTTAAGTTGAAGAAAGCTGGATTAAACAGGAAAACTTTTTTTTAAGCCTTTCTTTCTTGTCTTGATAGAAATTGTGTCAAGAAAGAAGTCCTATTTAATTAAAAAAATCTGTGTCATTTGAAGGAATGAATGAATGAAAATGATGAATGAATGATATATATATATATATATATATATATATATATATATATATATATATATATATATATATTATAGATATATATATATATATATATATATATATATATATATATATATATATATATATATATATCGCATACACTAATACATGCATATCCAGTCGTGGCTCTCTATACTGACACCAAATATCTTGAACTATTCTTATAGTTTCCAGACTAAAATAAAAATTGCGACTGAATGACACAGATTTTTAATAGGACTTCTTTCTTGACACAATTTCTATCACGACAAGAAGAAAGGCTTAAAAAAAGTTTTCCTGTTTACAAATAGCTATGGATAAAACAACAGTCCTTTTTAATTTTTATTTTTATTTTATGGGGCCTTCATGACAATAATGCATTCTCTTTCCGACGGTCTTCTAACATATAAAGCCAGGGGTTGATTACATCAGTGAGTTCTCTCATTTTATTATTACTCTCTATTGTCCAATAGAATTGCCAAACTGATTCTACAGTCTTTTTAATTTCAGGAATGTAGTCTGAACAGGGAATTGCTATACTTCTTGGATTTTTTTATGTACCTAACTTAGCCATCCATCAGCTCGTTCATTTCCAACAATACCTACATGTGAAGGAACCCAGCAGAGGTTAACTGCCTTCTGTTTTTGTTTTAATAAAACAACCACTCTGTTATTTCCAGTACCACAGGGTGTACTGGATTAAAAAGATGCCAAAGCTTCCAAGGCACTCTTGGAATCAGTAAAAATGGTAAAATTATCTCCTTCTAAAGTTACAATTTTCTTTAGGGCTGTTAAAATGCTAAAAAAGTTCAGCAGTAAAATAGAAGCACAACTTGGTAATGCACTACTAACACTACTGTCAGGGTATACCACTCCAACCCAACGCCTGCACTGGATTTGGAGCCATCGGTAAAGAATTGCCTTGAGTTATCATGTTTCTCAGCATGGCAAAGGAATTTCTGCTTAAGAATATCACCTGAACAGTCTGCCTTGCAACCAGAAAACCATTTACAATATTTCACAGAGGGCAAACTTCCATGGAGGGAATCGAAAATTTTGCTGGAATTACTTTTCCTTTTATTACATTGAGCTCCTCTAATGTACATTTTACCCTGTATCCAAAAGGCTTTGGATATGAAGCATATTTTCATAAATACAAAAATTGCCTTTAAAAACAGTATTGTAAGCTAAGGACTCAGGAGTTCTCGTATGCGGTACCAATATTTCAACAGGGGTAAATTTTCTTATCAAATCTAAGGGCAGTTCACCTGCATCCACTAATAAACTAGATATTGGAGAGGATCTAAAGGCTCCTGTTGCAATTCTAATTCCCCCATGATGAACTGCATTCAAAGTATCTAATCTCCTTGTCGTAGCTGACGAGTAGATTTCTGACCCATATGACAATTTTTGAAGCAACTATTGCTTTATAAACATGTAACAAGTGCTTTCTATCAGGCCCCCAATTTGTATGACCTAAGACTTTTAAAACATCTAAGGCCTTCATGCATTTGACTTTGAGGCTCCTGAGATGAGCTTCCCATGTCAACCTGCTGTCAAAGATAAAGGCCTAAAAACTTTGTTTCCTGTACGCATGCGAGTCTCTGTCCATTTAAAAACAGATCTGGGTCTGGATGAACCCCTCTGATACGGCAAAAATGCATAACACTGTTTTGGCAGAGGAAAATTTAAAACCATGCTCAGCTGCCCAACTGTTAACTTTATTTATTACCAACTGGAGTTTTCGCTCTGCAACAGACATTTTAGATGCAGCACACGAAATAGATAAATCATCAACGAACATTGTTGACATTACATCTTTTTGGAATTTTGGGATTTTTGATTATGCTATCCATTTATGGCTAAGGCAAACAGAGTGACACTTTACACACTTCCCTGTGTACTCCTTCCTCTTGTTCTTTCAAATTAGACAGAGTACTACCTACTCTGACTTTAAAATAACGGTTTTTAAAAAAGACTTTAATAAAAAGTGGTAGTTCTCCACGCAGACCAATTTCATGCAAGACTTTCATAATTCCATGCCCAGGTAGTATCATAAGACTTTTCTAGGTCAAAGAAAACCGCCACATAATGCTGCTTGGAAGCAAATGCCTGACAAATTGCATTCTCCAAACGTATCAATAAATCTGTGCAAGAATGCATACGGCGAAAGCCACACTGAGATGATGATATAATCTTCATTGACTCTAAAAACCATACCAACCTAAAATTTACCATTTTTTTTCCATAAGTTTACAAAAACAGGAAGTTAAAGCTATTGATCTATAGCTTGTAGGGACAGATGAAATCTTTCCCTGGCTTGACAAAGGGTAAAACTGTTGCTATTTCCCAAACACTAGGGTAACCACTCTCCTTAAAAATTCTATTAATAATACTTAAATAAAATTTAGTTTCCTTTGAAGTATTCCTTGATCATTTCATATAAAATTTCATCAGGTCCAGGTGCAGTGTTTTTACTGTTACTAAGAGCAAATAAAAATTCCTCCATGGTAAAAGGCATATTATATGATTCAGATTTAAAAGAGGTAAAATCAAGTGTTTCAGACTCTGCTAACACTCTCTCCCTATAGAATGGAGAATTTTCATCCCTACTTGATATCATTGCAAAATGTTCTGCAAAAACATTGCTTACAGCCTTTGAGTCTGTATAAGTCACCATTGACTTTTAAAACTGGAAGAGGACTAGGATTGTACTTTCCTGCTATTTTCTTAATAACTGTCCAGATCTTGGTCATAGGTGTTTTCCAGGTAATTGTTGATATAAAAAGTGCCCATGATTCTCGTCTCGCATGTTTTATTTACCATCTGAATTTGGCTCGAGGCTTTTTAAAGGAGATCAAGTAGCATTCACATCGATGTCTTCTGTATCTAGTAAAAGCTGCTCTCATGGCTTTATGTCTTATTTTGGGGGGGGGGGGCACATTGAAACATTCCACCATGGAACAGGCTTCCGATGCAATTTTCCACTGGTTTTTGGGATTGCATTTTCTGCTGCAAACATAAAAAATCATTGTTAAATAGAACACTGCTTCTCCTATTGTTGGCATATCTTTTGCATCTAGTTCAGTATAACTAAG
Source organism: Macrobrachium nipponense (assembly GCF_015104395.2). NCBI lineage: Eukaryota > Metazoa > Arthropoda > Malacostraca > Decapoda > Palaemonidae > Macrobrachium > Macrobrachium nipponense. The sequence continues at coordinate 12,752,529 of NC_061109.1, read as the reverse complement.
TTCCACGAAAAGGGCCAATTTGCTTTATGGTACACCCCACCTAGGCATTCTGTATACTGGCTCATATTTCTCAGTTCTGATGACAATTGGAAAATGATCACTGCCGATAAGATCTTCCAATACCTCCCACTTGAAGTTAATGAATGTATCAGAACTGGTGATAGATAAGTCAATGCATGAAAATGCACCAGTCTGAATGTGAAAATGGGTGGGTTTTTCAGTATTCAAAAGGGTCATATCTGAATTTTCTATTGATGATAAGATAAGGTTTCCTCTTTGATTTGTTAACATGTCACCCCAAAGTTCATGTCGACCATTAAAGTCTCCCAATATCAGAAATGGTCGGGGTTGCTGTTCATACAAGTGTGTTAACTGTCGTTCAAGTATTGGGTTATTAGGAGGGAGATACAATGAACAAATTGTTGTAGTCTTTTTTAAGTGAATTTTGACAGCTACAGCTTGTAATTGAGTTTGCAACTGTATTTTTGAGTGAGCAATATCTCGTATTACAATGAAGAGCACTTCCACCCGAATTTCCCTGTATAGGGAATTGGGAGTGGAATGCAAAAAACTCTTTAGGAGTAAGCATTTTGTTGTTGCTTAGCATAGTCTCTTGTAGTGCTAAGCATACTGGATTATAAGTATTAATCAAACCCTCATATTAGCTCTTCATATTTGGCGCAAAGTCCCTGGCAGTTCCATTGTAGTATAGCAGAGAAAGTACCTATTTTCTAGAGGATGATCCCCTGTCCAAGTTCGTTTTGTTATGTTTTTTCTTCGAAGATGACATCTGAGTTTAGTGACGGACTTTTGGTACAGTTCCAGATGTCGAAGGAGTACTTAGAGGGTCATTTGAATGTACTAAGTGATCACTTATGATGGTATTTGAAACAGCAGTATCTTTAGTATTATCTTCGACCCTTGCAGTATCTGGTTTATCATTTTCAGCTAGTCTAATTTTGTTTTACTGTCTAAACCAAGCTGAACTGAGTTTAACATTTTGTTTGCCTTAGGTTCTACATTTGTTGCTGCTGTGTTGTATGATAAAATAGTGGGAATTGACTCATTATTTTCCATTAATTCCGATGTTCTATGAGGGTCAGCTGAACCACAGGATGGTGAAGGTTTACTTATTTTTTGTTTTGAATAAACTTTTTCTACGGATGTATCTCCTTTCTCAAGGTGCTTGACTTTTGATTCAGGCATTGTTACAGACTCTTCACTTAAAGTCCTCTTGTTGACAATTTTCCCAGCATCCATTTTTCTTCTTTATCTTCATTACACTTTTTTTTTGAGATTCAATTTCTTTTGTCTTTTCCTCATTTCCTTTTACTGCATCTACAAATGACTTCTGGGTGTTGAATTTCTGCAAAGTCTTTTGTCTTGCTTCTTTAAAGGTAATGCACTCTTGAGTCTTGATACAAAGTGTTTCTTTTTCAATGAGATACTTGATACATGATTTATGTGCTGCATTATGGTCTCCCCCACAATTAGGCAGCATGGAGTAAGTTCACAATTCCCATGCTCTTTTCTGCCACAGTTATAGTATATGGCTGGTTCATTCCTTTCTTTTTTCCTGCATGTTGTTATCAAATGGCCAAACATTTGGCAATGGAAACATCTTCTGGGAGCGGGAATATACTGGCAGGTGAAGCCATGCAGCTTTCAGAAATTTAGGGAGTCTCAAACAATCAAAGGTGAGTATTAAAGTAGATGTTGGATGTAATATTCCCAATACTTTTTTCTTGATTCGGCTCACATCAACCACCTTTTGATCAGCAAATTCTTTTTCGGAGAGTGTCTTCAGAATACTAATGTAGGAGTTCAGTACTATACACTCCTCCTTTCGATTGATTCATTGTTTTGTGAGGAGTGCATTTTGCGCTGTGCTTCCTTCTACAGCACTAATAGACAGTAATTTTCTACTGTCATCTGATGATGAAACTTCCACAAGCAAGCTTCCTTCACCTTGAGAGGCTATCTTTGGTTCTCTGCCAATGCATTTTACAATATCTCTATGGACATCAATATATTCAGTTCTTTTATGCTTTTGTCGAGATCAGAGAAAGGTATTTATTATAAGTCTCAGGTTCTTGAGATCCAAGTAAAATTCCAATATCAGGATTAGCATTCTTATTTCTATTATTAAATCTGCTATTCTTTCCTCTGTTCTGAACTACATAAGGGCTTGTGGTAACAATCAAGAATCTTTGATGTTTTCATTGGAGGAGGTTGGGGATGGCAAAGGGAGGTCCTTATCCAAGCCTAAGGTTGTCAACGGTGCCAAAGAGTCGGGGGATCCAGGGACAATGTACTAGACATATTATCCATGTTAGTTTGAAGGAGAGAGGGGGGGGGGGGGGAAATACACACACACACACAACAACTGCTTGGGAAGACCAACAAGGTATCGCGGACTAGACAGGGTCCGACATTCTCCACCAATGGCACACGTAGAAAGTTGCTTCCCCACGGTCTGCCCCATACCCTACCCTTTCGGGATAGCACCAATATGCTTGCAGTGGCCCAGATATAAGCCGATCTGCCTGCTAGGAGTTCTACCCCCACTAATGGGGACAGACTCCCCACTCCAAACATATTGGTGGGCTTCCGGACAAAAGCCAGGAGTCCCATCCCAAAAACCAGCCCCCCCTGGATTCCGATGGGCTGATCCCTGGAGATGGTTCCGCCCTTAAGATAGCAATGGGAAAATCCCATCACCATCTCTTGGGTCCAAATCGTATCGGCTGGCGACTCACCACCACAACTCCCACAATTAGCTTCAAATGCAAACCCCTCCAAACCACGAACCCCTCCCAGACTCACCCAAGCAGAAAAATTTTTCGAAAGTGGAAATGTCCACGCAAGTTACTGCCAAAAGTTTTGTAGCGTTCCGTCAGGATCCGGCTTTCGCAAACTTGAAATACACACACACACACACAACAACTGCTTGGGAAGACCAACAAGGTATCGCGGACTAGACAGGGTCCGAACATTCTTCCCACCAATGGCACACGTAGTAAGAGCTTCCCCACCCCCGGTCTGTCCCATACCCTACCCTACCCTTTCGGGATAGCACCAATATGCTTGCAGTGGCCCAGATATAAGCCAATCTGCCTGCTAGGAGTTCTACCCCCACTAATGGGGACAGACTCCCCACTCCAAACATATTGGTGGGCTTCCGGACAAAAGCCAGGAGTCCCATCCCAAAACCAGCCCCCCTGGATTCGATGGGCTGATCCCTGGAGATGGTTCCGCCCTTAAGATAGCAATGGGAAAATCCCATCACCATCTCCTGGGTCCAAATCGTATTGGCTGGCGACTCACCACCACAACTCCCACAATTAGCTTCAAATGCAAACCCCCTCCAAACCACGAACCCCTCCCAGACTCACCCAAGCAGAAAAATTTTTTCGAAAGTGGAAATGTTCCACAACAAGTTTTACTTATGCCAAAAGTTTTGTAGGCGTTCCGTCAGGATCCGGACCTTCGCAAACTTGAAGGCAGAATCCCTTACCCCCTCACCACGTGAAGGAACCTACTCGAGGGGTCCAGAATGGAAAATACAGCTTGCCCGAATGTACGTACATCACTCAAAAACCCCATTGGAATACTTCGAGCATTTCTTTTATAATTAGTTTTACAACATTGTTGATCAATCAAATTTTGTACAACTCAGCAAAGAATATGGAATAATTGGAACAGTTTAGTGGCACTGCGCTATATAGTACCATACTTCATTTCCCTAAAATTCGTACGTTATTGGAAAAAAGTCTTGTAGGGTACCAAAAATTGCTGAAGTATTTTTATATAAGCAATGGGAGGAATTGAAAAATACTTGCACTTCAATGATAATTCAAACATGCCTCAACTTACAGATGAAAAGAGGGATAAGCTGTTCTAAATTAGACTTCTGTTTGATACAACTGCTTCAGAAATGTCAAGAAATTCTCGTCCAACAAATGACGAGGGTAAAATTAATGGCTGAAAGTGTGCCTCCAACATATTTTCAGACAATTTCTCTGTTTTTATGACTTATAATCTTTAGTTCTATGATTTACAATCTTTAAATGTATATTTGAAACTAAGTAAACAATGAAAGGCAGAACGTGTGAGAATTTGTTTTTAAAAGACTTTTGTAACCAAAAGGACTAAAGTGCCATGTACAAGCTTTGGTCCATAAGAGATTAGTGGAGCCCCTCTATTCATAAAGATGCCTTTTAATATTTAATTAACTTTTAATTTTCTTTACTGGAACAAATACTTTTATGCACATTATTGTTAGATTTTTGTGTACATACATACAATTTTTATTATAATATTTATTATATATATATATATATATTTATATTTATTAATTATATACATAATTATACAAATATATATATATACATATATATATTTTATATATATATATATATATATATATATATGATATATATATATACATATATATACATATATCTACATAATATATACATTATATATATATATATATATATCTATATCATATATATATACATTATATAACATATATATATATACATATATATATATACATATATATACATATATATATCCATATATATACATATATAGATATATATATATATATATATATATATGATATATATATATATTACATATATATACATATAAATATATACATATATATATATACTATATATACATATATATATATACATATATATACATATATATATTATACATACTATATCACATTATATATATATACACACATATATTATATTATATACACATATATATAGATATGATATAGATATATATATATAGATATACATATATATGATATATACATATATATACATACTATATATATATATAAGACATTATAGTATACATATATATATCATATATACATATATATATATACATATATATATTATATATATACATATACATATATATATATATATATATATATATATATATATATATATATATCTATATATATATATAGTATATATATATTATATATAGTACATATATTGTATATATAACATATATATATATATCATATATATATATTATATATACATACATATATATGTATATATAATATATATATATTACAATATATATACATATATATATATACATAATATTTACATATATATAATACATACATACTATATATATATATATGTCTATATTATATAGTATATATATATATTATATATATATATACAAAGGGAAAGTTATGTGTATAGTGATGTCACTCCAAGAGATTGGTAGCATTTTTCTTCAAATTCAGTGAATCTAAACTTAAAGCAACTAGTTACAGTATATAAAGGCAATGTTTCTTTGCACGGTACACTAGCCTAGTGGGAGCGAGTTATTTCATGTATGATACAGGCAAGAGTTCCGGTCTCGTCCGCCTCCTCACTGTGGTCACTGGTCTGAGTAAACGAGAGTAACTAACAAAATTAGAGATCCAGTTATCGCATTCTTGCTAATATGTTAGACCGGCTGTACACTGTTCCAGACGAAACGGTCTTAGATAAGACACAATCAATCGAAGTCCGAAACCATGTTTCTTGGAATCTTTGGCCATGGATTTAGCAATTGCCATTTTGCAAGATTGGTAACCGTCGATATTTGATATTGATTCTGCAACAATTAGTTAATGATACAAATTACTAATCACAGAAAAAAATATAACTCCTCTATATTATTATTTTTGTTGTTATTATTAATAACCTAACATAGTTGTGGATGCAAATTTATTGAGCTCTTCTCGAAGATTATTTTGTCTGGGTCAGTGTGCGGCTGGCCTAATTCATTATCAACCTTTTTTATGCCTTTTCAAAAATAAATAAAATTTCTTTTTGACCCATAATTATGTCAAAGTTCAAACGGACTTTGAAAGAAGAAACAGGATCTTTAATGAAGTGAATACTGCAGGCAATGTCTTGCTTGGTTTGTGATACTGCAATTGTAACGGTTAAAAAATTCAATGCACAGCAACACTATGCTCTTATAAAGACAATAAATATGGTAAATTAGAGAGTGACCCTCGAAAGATAACACTGCAGAAACTGAAAGATGGAAAACAGAAACAAAGACAATTTTTCCAGCCTATGTTACATCAAAGGAATGCTACGACAGAAACAAGCTATAAAGTTGCACATTATTCCTTGGGAAAAAAAGGTAAGCTATTCAGTGATGCATAAACTCATGAAGGACTGTATTTTTAGAAGTGGTAAGGTGTATAGATCCCGATAAAGTTAATAAGTATAAAGAGGTGCCTCTTTCAAGTATAAAGAGGTGCCTCTTTCAAGAAGGACTAACACAGATCGACTGCATGAATTGGCCTGTAATGTAACAGAACAATTGAAAATGTAATAGAAAAAGAGAATATATATTACTCAGTATCTTTGGATGGAATCAACAGATTCCACTGATTCAGCACAAGTATTGTATTTTATTCGTGCATAACAGATGATTTTCAATTATATGAAGAATTGCTTGCTTTAGGAACCGTTAAAGGAAGGACACGGGGAATAGATATTTTTAACAACTTCAAAGAGCCCATATGTCATAAAATAAGACTAATTTTACTAATTTTGCAAGTGTGTGCACGGACGGTTTTTTTTGCTTCCTGCTATGATGCTAAAAATGAAGGATTTATTTTTGACATCTTAAGAAAGAAATCCAAAAACCAAATGCAACTGATTTCTTTTCATTG
>NC_061109.1:12700276-12745299 GCF_015104395.2 Macrobrachium nipponense | reverse complement strand
GTTCCTGACAGTTCCACTGAATAATGGAAGTGAACCTATTCATGTTTAGGACCAACACTGTGATTCCTTTTTACAAGACTGGGAGGGTTCTTTTTTCTACTAGGGGGAGGAATTCTGATGGAAAGTTTCGTTGGCTTCTTGGGAGGAGTTATCGCCTTTGTAGAGCCAACATCTTTTCCTTTAATGTCTTTGACACCGAAGGGTTTTTTAGTTTCTTCACTCTCCATCTTTATCGAGACGGAGAGAGCAGAGGTGTTCTCTAAAGAGACCACCTCAAGTGTTTTTGTATTGCTGGCAGTTGCCAGCTCTACCTCTAATAAGGCAAAAGTACCAGCAAGGACTGGCACCGGGGGACCAGCATCTGCTGTTTTGTCCTCCAGAGAGGAATTGGCACCAACAGAAGCTGGCACCAGACCAGCAACCACTGGCCTGCCTCCAAAGAGGCAGATGGTGGAAGGTGTATCTCAACTGGCACTTCAATCTTCTTCAATTCCATACTAGGGTCTTTCTTGTTGGTTCTAATGAACCTTGTCTTTACATTCTCATCATCAGTTGACTCAAATGATTCAGTTAGCTGTCTTTTTAACGATTCTTGATTTGATTTTCCTTTTGTGCTCTTAACTTGGGTGTTTTTATTTGTCTCTTTTGGTTTCTTAACTTTACTACTAGAGAAGCAAAACTAAGACCAAGTCTTACAGTCTTTGCTTTGGCTCTCTCTTGTGCTTCCTTAAATGTTGTTCTTTCTATTACTCTAATGGCTTGGATTTCCTTTTCAAGTAAATATATATCACACTGCTGAGACGATGATGCATGTCCCTCACCATAGTGAACATTATTACACCCTGGTCTTCTAATTCTGTTGAAAGTTTCTCCTCAGAGAAAGCCATCAACTGAGGGGCATATATCAAGCCCTTGCTGGAGTTCAGGCTGGAGTGGGGAGTGCACTCAAACCTAACTCCCGCAAGGTCTGACAATTCCATCAACCTAATGCTCTCCTCTGGGGAGATGCTTTCTACTAGAGGCATATTTCCATTTTGAGGTGTTATTTTTGGCTGTCTGCCACAACATTTCACTATTTCCCTGTTTACTTGAAAAATATCTATATTGTCACCTTCAAGCTCTAAATTCAGGTATTTATTAAAAGATCTGGGTACAAAGACCCCAGGAGCTATTTCATACTTTTTATTTCTCTTCATGGCAAATGGTTCCAGTGTGACAATACTGGAGCCAGATGCTTTTTGTTGAGATTTCCTGGCCGTATATCTACTCGCATTGCTTTGGGTCGTCAACTGTGTTCGTCTCATTCGGCCTAGGGGTACTACATTGATCATGGGGACCGACCATGAAAAATTGAAGTTCGGGTTCCGTGGGCAAGTCCTTTGACGAAAGCATAGGGTCACCACCAGGGCATGTAGTACGGTACGGTACAGTTTTTTGGGGGATGTAAGTACGGTTCGATATTACGGTACGATATTTTCCTTCGAGTTCGGTACGGTACGAAAGTACGATTTTTTTTTTTCATACTTAATCGTACCATTTCCGTACCAAATTCAGATAGGTGTCGCAAGTAGCCAAGCCCCCGCTGCCCAACCGCCCAGGGTCACACACCTGGTTGACTTGGGCGGTGACAAGGGCACCGCCCAAGTCAACCAGGTGTGTGACCATAAAGGATTAGCAGAGTTCTTCTCACTGGGGTGTTAATTAAAGCATATCCCAGTGGGGTTTGCCCCGTCAGCTGTCACAGCAAGGCTGGGCAGGGACCCCACCTACTTATCGGCTTATTGCTCAGGTGAGAAGGTCCATTTTCCCTTTTTAATGAGTTGGTAACTGGTAATACCTTTTACCGAGACCGTTTTGACCTCTGCTCTGGCCTAGCTAGCTCTTACCAGTTACCACCGGCTAACCTTGACCCAGCCTTGACACATGTGACAACGCATTTTTAACCCCTCCCTTCATCATCATTCATCAGTCAGTACTTGGTCTGCACACTGCAGCTGCTCAGGTCAGGACACTAACGCCGTGAGGACACTGAGGCCTGCTGACTGCTGCGCCCAAGACCGCCGCTGCACTCTGCTTTTGTGCTACAGAGGCAGTACTCAGAGAAGCTTGATCATACATAAGGTAAGACTCGAATGATGTTCTCTTCCTTATTTAAAGAATTCAAGCAAAATTATAATAGTTTTGAGAGAGAGAGAGAGAGAGAGAGAGAGAGAGAGAGAGAGAGAGAGAGAGAGAGAGAGAGAATGTGGTTACTCATACACACCGAAGCCCAGCACAGAACTTCACTCAAAGCCGTTATGTGATCACCTTAAAAGACAACATGCGGAGGAATATAAGAAACAACTGGACAATGCCAAAAACAATGTCTCTAAGAAATGGGAGAGAAAATACATTAATTATTTTGTCGGTATGATTAGCGAAGATTCGTGGGCAAAAAGAAAGAAAACGGAAGTGATAGAATACGCAATGAGTAAGCAAGAGATGCAGGGACTTGTCGTTGAAGCAGTTACTGTCAACGGATTGCCCTTATCTGTTTTTGAGAAAACAGCCATGTCAAAGCTTATGGGTCCCATTGCAAACAAGCTTGGCATGTCATTAAGTCAAAGAGCTGTTCGGTCTCTGACTCTTGAAGCCGCAGAGAGAAAAAAAAAAAAAAAGACTTGAGTTGAGGACTGAGTTCGATAAACGCTTGGTTCATGTGAAGTTAGATCTCTGCACCCGACGTGGGTGTCATTTCCTTGGGGTGAACATGCAGTCTGATATCAATGGCAAGTTGAAGGTAGTGACAGCCTCCGTAAAGGACACAAAGGGCAACAGCTGAAGAGATCAAATCAATTTTGCTAGCATGTTTGAATAAGATTGGAATACAAGAAAAACAAATTTACTCATTAACCACAGATAACGGATCAAATGTAATCAAAGTAGGAAAACTGATACAGAGTGATACACAAGTGAAGGAAGGAAACAGTGAAGAAATTTTGAGTGACAATAAAGAAAACAATGATGAACAAGTATTGGAAGCTGCTGAAAATAAGTTAGATGACTTAGTAAATGACATTCACTTATCAGCTAAGAGTGTTACATCAGTAAGGTGCGCTTTACACACCATGCAACTCTGTGTGCATGATGTTCTGAAAACAGACAGTGTAAAACATATCTTATGTAGGGTGCGGAAAGTGGTGAACAAGACGCATACAGAAAATATGCGCTTAATATTCAAGAACAGCTCCATATCACTTCCAAAACTAGACTGTGAAGCAAGATGGGGCTCAACGTATGATATGTTGGACAGTGTCCTTAAAAAAAAGTTATTCTTGAACCACATTGGCCTAGCTAATGAATCTTTACTTATTTTAGATGAAGATTGGGAGTAAATAAGTGACATAACAGAAGCTTTGAAACCACTCCGTGAGGCTACATGTGCACTACAGATGAAAAATCTCACAGCTGGAGAATTCCTTGCTCAGTGGGTTAAGTGCAAGTTGTTTTGGAAAGAAGCACTGCAGTCACAGCACCACTTCTCCTTCAAGCCATGGAAAAATGGCAAGATTCTCTGCTTAGGAACCCTGCTTTCCTATCTGCTGTGTATCTTGACAGAAGATATAATGTTCTCCTCACCGAAGAACAGAAGGAACTTAGTCAAATACATCTTCTTGGACTCTGGAAAAAAATTTAAACTATTTCTTCTACTAGTACTATGTCATCAGTCTCAATGCTGGCAAAAGATGATTCATTCACGAGCGGCGATAGTGATTGTGAAGGTGACTCAGCACTTGGGTCAGTAGATATTGTAGAGCAATTACTCAGAGTCAGTGATGTAAGCAGAGCAACTGATACCGCAAGCAAAGAGAGTGAAGTGGCTGAAGCATATTAAAATGTTTGCCAAAGCTTCAGTGGCATTATCAACAAGAAAGTGCACTATAAAATCTTGCTGAAGTAGCAGTTGCTCTGCCTGTTACTCAAGCGAGCGTAGAGCACACATTCTCTGGGTTGCGCTATATTCTTAATGATTCAAGACTAAGTCTAAAAGAAGATATTGTTGATGCTGTAATGCCATTACGCTGCAACACATAAAACTGTATGAATGCCTGAAACTGTATAACTGAACATTTTCCTTTTGTAACCTTAGCAAAATAAAATTGTACTATATCATTAATGTATTACATAACATCAATCTTCTTGAAGTGGCAGAAGTGGCAGTAGTAGTAGTAGTAGTAAAAGTGCCATGTTATGTCTATATGAACTGCAATGTAAAAAAAAGTAGGTAAGGAAACTACGAAATTACGGTACGATAAAATATCGTACTAGTACAGTACGGTATGAATTTTTAGGTACTGTACGAAATTACCGTACAGTAAAAATGCGTGGTACGAATTACGAAAAAACAAATCGAACCGTACCGTACTACATGCCCTGGTCATCACCGGAGATAGAGGGGGTTGCCATATAACGTAAAAACTGAATCCATCCAGATATTCCCCATACCCACCATAGAGTCACACTTAGAGGACGGGTCATCCCTTTAATTAGGGTCGTCCTAGGGGTAATTACCGGATATACACCCTATCTCCAGTGCTACGGTGTCATGATGTCCGTCGAGATCAGACCCGGCACTGATCATAGGGTTTGACATTAAACTTTCCCCTCGCTCGACCACGTCAGGTACTAGAGTTCTACGGGTGAGGTAGCATGCCGTCCAAACTCACCCTCCTTCAAATCCCAAGATTTAGACTAAATCTTGTCCAAAACCAAGCCAAAAGTCATCATCATAGAATCCATACCTTATAGGGGGAGAAAGGCAGAAAGATGAAATTTTTAGCAGAAGGAAAAGGGCCAACTTATTTAGTTGGATCAAAAGCTGGGCACCAAGGCCCAGTGAGAAAGAAGTTCCCACCTTGCATCAGGGCCCAGCTGCTGAACCCTAAGCCCCCCCTATCCTCGGCAAGGCTTCAGCATCTGGGGGGATAAAATAGGGGAACTCAAAGTGAAAAATATATCACAATTAATTGGTGTTGAAGAATAAATTCAGCTGTGATAACGCATCGTGATAAAATGAAGTCACATAAGTGAAAAGTCATATTCTTTTTCTCGAGTGTAGCTGCTTCACAAAGGGATCGTGCCGAAAGCAGCCAGTAAACATCGCCTCGATGAGGACAGTGAGAAGTGACCCTTAATCCCAAGGTGTGCCTCATCCCATCCTCCCATCCCTAAACTAGTGACCTCTGATATGCCGGTTAAACTTTACCTCGCCCTTCACCATTTCTCCCCCCATATCCTTTCCTCCCTACCTGCCAAATCTATACCTTTCACACCTTCATTCTCTCTTAATTTGACAGCCAACCTCACGTGAAGGATCATGTGATGCCCTCTACCACCATGGGGGAGCCCTCAACAGTTATGTCAAAACAACTGAACCAGTTTCACGGAATTTTGGAAAAAAATGAGAAGGCAGAAGGATAACATTGCTGAGAAAATCAACTTTAATACAGTTAATTATTACAATTTCACCATTTCTAATAAAGAGAATAGTGAAAATGGGAATGATTCAATTAATAGTACAAATAGCGATTCCATAGCAAATGTTGACAACTTAACATCATTGGAGTCAACTCCACTCTACTTCCCACGAGGTTACACTGGAAATGGAAAAGATAAAGAAAAGTGGATATCTGAAGTGTATAATAAGGAGCACTCAATTAAAGCTTGCCCAGGGAAAAAGGGCCTAATGGTGCTATACCCTATCAGCTCCTTCATGGCAATTTAGGGGTGGTCTCCTCCGTTGCCGGCCCTGCCACATCAAATATTCCAACTCAACGTTTTATGGTATATGAAGGCACCATAAGTTATACAACACAAATATAATTGGTTGTTGATTAATTTTGGCAATTATTATAAGCCCTCGTAATTTTCTAGCATTCTACAACAATAAAACATCAAGTTTATTCTTAAACGTGGCAAAAAATTTTTCCAGTGCTGCCAGTTCTTCTCTCAGGTGTTAAGCTGACCTCAGAGCATAAAGATGTCAAACAGCCCGCGCCTCCACAAGGGAAGCTTGTCAAAACACTCACTGTCACTGACTCATTAAGGAGTCTGCCGTCTTACAAACAACATGGAAAATGTTATGAATACTTACTTACTGGAAAGAAACAGAGGACCATATTATGAATAGATAATAAATTAAATAGCTGCCGATAATCTTATTTATGTAACCTATGTACATTTATGCTGTGTTCTCTTATCTGTCTACTCTGCATACACAATCCTTTTTAAATGTCAATAGCTCGCTCTCTCTCTCTCGCTCCTTCATCTCATATATAATATATATATATAGTATATTAATATATATATATCTATATATATATATATATATATATATATATATTATATAATAATATAATTATATATATTTATATATAATATATATATATATATATATATATATAATATATAATATTATCATATATGCAGTAAATTAACACAAAAACAAGTATAAATTAAAAGTGCGGAACTCCAGTAGCTTGTGATAATCACAAGAAAGGTCCAAAAAGATATTTAATTAGGCCTATAGGAAAAAGGGAGACCTGGAAGAATGGAAATATTTACGAAGGAGCGTTGAGGCAATAGGGAACTTCCAGAAGTATACTGCTCCCAGGAGACATTAACAAATGCCAAGGAGGTGACAGACGCGCGGATTAAAAGGGGTAATTGGGAAGGGTAGGCCTTTAAAAACTCGAAAGAAGTACATTTGGCAACCAGGGGTACAACGCCTAATTCACCTTGAAGGAGCCGATAGGGTTTAGTAAGTGCAAAAGAAACTTTACAAATGCTAACAACTACAGGACATTAAAGGAGTAGTGTTATATCAACCTGAACGTAAAGAAAGAAAGAAAAATTTTTTTTTACCATACTAGATGTTAATCCAAGCTATATGACACTGGAACGAGTGCAAGACACATGCCCGGCTATCAAGTGGACTTGAATGGAATAAATGTAGCAGAAGAAATAGTGAAATAATAGGGTGGTGGAAGGGAGACATCCCAGACCATCTGATAATTCCAATCTATCCCCATCCCCTTAGGATCAGAGAATATGTGCAGAGACCTATTTTGTGTGGAAAGTGCTCTAGGTGGAATCATGGTAGTGATAAGTGTAAGAGTCCTGCTAGATGCAGATTTTGTGCCCAAAACCATGAGTCAGCCACATGCCGAGCTCTTATCAATGCTGGGAATGAGATCACACCTTTTGTTGCAACTGTGGAGGCAGTCACAATGCAAACTCTAGTCAATGCACTAAGCACCCTAAAGTGGCTCGAGCCTCTGAAGCCCAGTGCAGCAACTGGCTGGGAAGAACGGGAGGCATCTCAGGGCCTCCAGTAGAGCATGCTCTTCCCAGTAATGGGAGTCCAATGTGTAAGGAAAATTTCCCACCCCTGCCTAGGGCATGAACTACTACAGAAGCTACAACGCCCAGACCAGGAACCGAGGTTAGTCCCTTGATGGTATTGAATAATAGGCTCAATGACTATACTGAGGCAGGCAGAAGAGAAACTGAAAGTCTCAGAACAACTTTACAAATCTTAAGTGAACAGCTGGTAGAACAGAGTAAAATACTAGATAAACTGGTCTCGGAAAAGGTAAAGGCACCATTAAAGAACCCCCGAACAGATGAAGACAAACAGGAGATTAAGCAACTGACAGAAGGGAACAAAAAACTAAGAGAGGAAATAGTAAGTTACAACTGGAAATTAACAGGCTAGAGAAAGAGATTTCATCACTCAGGGACAAACCAGCAATTGTGGATGGTAACCCAAAACAGTAAGGATATCTTAGATTACTCAGGCTACAAGACAGATGTCACCTCTATCAACTGTGAAAACATTCATACAAAGATAGCTTTGCTAAGGGATATATCAGCAAAAAAGATCAAGGAAATACTCACAAAAGTGTATCAAGAAAATAGCTCTGAAACACCAGCAATGACAACAAAAGTGGCGGTGGCTGCCAACAGAAGTAATATGGAGATGAGAGAATTAATTAGAGAAATGATAAAAGGCAGTAACTCTGAGAATGAACAAGATGGACACTCTCAAGATCTGTAGTTGGAATACAAATAGTCTGGCAAATAGACTAATTGAAATACAACAATTTGCTCTTGGAAATCAGGTGGACATCATATATCTGCAGGAAACGAAGCACATGCCCACAGATTATATAGCCATTCCAGTTTACCACCTTGTCTCAAAAGATAGTGTCCAAGCCAAGAGGATGGATGGCAAAACAGTAATGAGTAGAGGGCTAATAACATACTACAGAAAGAACCTAGCTTCAGAAAAATGTACAAACCCAAGAACAGGTGCAAACATGGACTGCCTTCCCATAGGAATGCATGATGAAACTGGAAGGCAGCTATTCTGAGTGCGCAACACATATTCCCCAGCACAGGCCCTGGACATTGATAGTAATAACCTACTAGAAGAGGATAATCCCCTGTTAATAGTGGGTGATCTTAATGCAGTACATCTAAAGTTAGGCTCTGCAACAGGGAGGAGAAATGTAAATGGCATACATCTATACAAATATCTCATGAGCAGAGAAAACAATGTAAGAATTCTAAATAATGCAGAAGCAACACATATCAAAGGAAACACGCTTGACTACAACTGTATAGTTGGCGATTCAGATGTACAACACAACTGTGAGATAGTAGATACTCTAACATCAGACCACTTTGGTATCTATGTTGAGATTGTATTGAACAAGACTTTTAAAAGAAAGATCACAGCACGAAAGAAAATCAATGTACCAAAAAAATGGGAAGACAGCATCAGAGAAAGTATGGATGTCTGGCATGATGGCTATGAAGCTAGGAGCAGTGACCAGGATAATGATGATGATATACAAAAGCTAGAAGAGGAAGTGCTAAAGCGCACACATCAGCAGAGAAGAGAACCACAGAAACCACTAACAAGCTGGTATAATGCAGATGTTGCAGTGAAGAGAATCAACAAGCAGTATAGGAAGGCAAAGAAGAAGTGGATGAAAACCCCAGCCCAGAAAACCTAAAATATATAGAAGAATGGAGAAAAAAATGCAAGATGTTAAAAAGAACTCGAGAGAGAAGTACTGGATTAAGTTTATGCAAGGCATCAATGAAAAAACACCACCTTGTGAGGTTGCAAGGAGAGTGAGGATAGCCCAAAGGAAGAAAAACAGAGAACCGCTCCATCCCAACCCAAGAGAAAGAGCAAATGAACTTATGGCAAAGTGGTCATCTGATGCTAGCAATGATGCACTACCCATCAAGGTTAGAGTGGCAGTTGAGAAGAGGATAAGGAAGAAAATAAGAAGTTAAGGGAAGCACTTAAGAAGGCAGGGAAGTGTGATGACAAACTTTTCACAGAGCAAGAACTGCAACACACTCTAAAGAGTGGGAAGTCTACTGCACCGGGATTAGATGGGATTACATATAATGCTATCAGGTTCCTCACAACAAGGAGTGGCAATCCAGTTCTGAAACTTTACAACATGATATAGTCAGGACAGCCCACACCCAAAACATGGAAGTCGCCGCTCATAATACCAGTGCCAAAACCAGGAAAGCCAGGTGAATTTCGACATATTTCATTGACATCATGTCTGTGCAAGGTATTTGAAAGAATGTTACTAAATAGGCTCAATTTCTTTATTAGGAAAAAGCTCTCAAAGAATTTATATGGCTACAAACCTGGGAGGAGCACACACCACTGTATTCATAGAGTAAGTGCAGCCTTAGGGTTAAAATACACAAGTGTTCATAGATCTAAAGGGAGCCTTTGATAGGGCTAGCCATATAATTATTTTGACAGAGTTGGCAGAAATGATAGAAGGAAGACTCCTACAGCTCATAATGGATTACCTAACAAATAGAATCAGTTATGTCTACTTCGAAGGTGTACCATCAAGATGGGAAAAAATGGAGTTGGGTACCCCTCAAGGAGGTGTTCTATCACCCTCTCTTTTTAATATTCTAATGAATGTACTAGGAAAAATTAATATACCAAGAATCATAATAACCATATATGCAGAAGACATATATTGCCTGTTTGTGTTCTAGTATGAAAGCCTTTGCCTCTCTGCAGTTTTTTTTATTTAATTGTAATTTATTATTTATTATCCTACATGACCTGTTTGGTCCCAGCTCGTGGCCTTTGGCCTGCACCTTGCATTTTATCTAATCCTTTGGGCCAGCCCTATGGGGGCTGAAGATCAGCTCAGTGGTCTGGTTAAACTATGAAGCCTGTACTATTCTCTCGACTTCATACAATTTATGACACCTGTTATTGAGTATGACACCCATAGACTTGTACTGGGTTACCTTCTCTATTCTCTGCCTTTGTATGTGCAGTATCAAGGGGTTGCGTGTACCCCTTGCTATCATCTTAGTCTTTTCAGGTGATATGACTAATCCTGTGCTGTTACATAATGATGTGCATGCCTTAATTGCCTGTTTTATTCTCTTGATACTGCACATACAAAGGCAGAGAATAGAGAAGGTAACCCAGTCATTGGTGGCCATCGACGTAACCGCGCCGCTAAGGAGGTCTAGGCGGCTGCAGGACTTACAGCATCGCAACCATCAACGCGTGGAAAGTGGCTTGAGACCCGGTTCAAGCCACCAATGAAAACTAAGACCTACCGCCACCAGCCAATAGTAGATCAGCATGGGGCAGACCCCCTGCTGTCGACTCCAAATATAAACGAGGACGGACACCGCTTCAAGATCAGTCCACCCTCAGCTTCCCAGCCCGAGGATGTCTGGCAGCTCCAGACGAAAGCTCGCTTGCTTCAAGAAAGAGAAAAAGAGAGAGAGAGAGAGAGAGAGACATATATATATATATCGTTAATGACTTTGATAACTATGGTATCATAGTTTATCTGTAAAATTCAAATATATACACCAATTTAGACTGTATTTGATCATGACCTCTATAGGCACTCTACTAGCCTGTCTAAGTAGCACGGAAAAAGCCGCTATTCGGAAAATAGAGAAGAATCTCTACAAGTGTAATGCTGCTGAAGTAGCCATTACTTTTAATAAAGTATAAATAACATAAATAACATAAATAACATAAAATAACATAACATAACATAACATAACATAACATACCAGGAACCTATTAACATAACAATCCAAAAAATAACCAATCCAATAAATAAAACGCCAATACAAAAAAAATACAATCCAATAACCAACCAAAAATAAAAAATAAAATACAAACATACAAACAATAACCAGACCATAACATACAATCCAATCCAATCCAATAAAATACAATCCAATAAAATACAATCCAATACAATAAAATACAATCCAATACAATCCAATACAATAAAATACAATACAATACAATACAATACAATACAATCAACAAAATAAAATCAAATCAAATAAAATAAAATAAAATAAAATAATCAATCAATCAACAACAAACAAAGAAACAAACAAACAAACAAATAAATAAATAAATCAATGAAAGAAAAAGAAAGAAAAAGAAAGAAAGAAAGAAAGAAAGAAAGAGAAAAAGAAAAAAGAAAAAAGAAAGAAAGAAAGAAAATATATATATATATATATATATATATATATATATATATATATATATATAGATTTTATACGCATACACTAATACATGCATATCCAGTCGTGGCTCTCTATACTGACACCAAATATCTTGAACTATTCTTATAGTTTCCAGACTAAAATAAAAATTGCGACTGAATGACAGATTTTTTAATAGGACTTCTTTCTTGACACAATTTCTATCAAGACAAGAAAGAAAGGCTTAAAAAAAGTTTTCCTGTTTACAAATAGCTATGGATAAAACAACAGTCCTTTTAATTTTTATTTTATGGGGCCTTTATGATAACGTTTTAAATTTTACTTTATAGGGCCTTTATGATAACGTAAGTCTGGCAGTGTTGTACCTCCAGTACTTGCCTCAGATCACTGGGAACCGACTGATCACTTTGCTCAACATGGCAAGACCATTTCACTGGTTTGCCCGGTATATGAACCCGATGACGTGCTTGCCCGCCGATCAGGCCAGAGAGCTATAAAGTTGTATCCCTGACGACGAGTTGTTCACTTCCGGTTTCTTCTCCTTAATAAACAGCATCTCTGAATTTCACGCAGATTTTTATTACGGCAATCACTTTCAGAAGTATGGAAACTGACCCGACACAGTACTTTAGGTAAATTGTGAGACTGAGCATTATAATAATAAGTAAATTAAAGCAAGTTTTCCATATAGCATATAATGTTATATGAAACTCTTAGTAATGGCCCATGAAACTTTCACCCAACGGCCAGTCGTGGCCTGTGTTGTTGGCACCTATGCCAGATGAACGATCATGAGTATACTTAACCTTTTTGTTAAGTACAATAAAAACTACTGAGGCTAGAAAGCTGCAATTTGGTATGTTTGATGATTGGAGGGTGGATAATAACATACCAATCAATATGCAGCCCTCTAGCCTTAGTAGCTATTAAAATCTGAGGGAGGGCAGAAAACTAAAAGTTATCTGATACAAATTAGGGCATTAAATTTTTCAACCTTCCTTCGACTGTCAAAGTGAGTATGTTACGTTGTTTCATCAAAATTGAAATTCATCCTCAAAAGCTAGCCAAGAGAGTGTGTGTGTGTGTGTGTGTGTGTGCGCCAGAACCAAGGAAAGTTTAAGATTTCTTATAACAAGATTCATTCATCCTTGTCTACATGCAAGTTGTCCCTTTGAACTGAAAGCCTCCATTCTCTAGAAAGCTATCTCTGCTCCCATTGGCTGTCCTGAATTTAACCCCCCTCACAGGGATTGGGGCAGAGCTTACTCGGAGAAATTATAAGAGGAGCAGGAACCTAGTCGCTCGCCCTCAGAAGAACCTTAGACCTAGGAGAGCTCAGAACCTCGACAGAGCTCGGAGTTCTCAGAGGCTCCTGTTACCTTGCCCTGCAGACACCTCTTCACCCCTTTTTGCTCCCTCCTGCCTCCTCTGGGGAAATCCCAAGTATTTTTATACATCCATAGTGCACAGAAATATCAGCAGATAAGAAGACTACCAAGCCCAGGATTTCCAGGTACTGTGTGAGAGTAAATTCAGTGTGAGAGTAAATTCCAGTTCAGCCAGGGAATTGCTTTGCCTTTCGTCTGTATTTCATTTCCATTCTTCCAAGGTGACTTTCCCCCTCCTTTGTTTACTGCTCACTCCCCCAATCTTGGTTCAATGCTGTTATTACTCCCCTTGTGATACTAATAAACATCCCTTAGTTAATTCAAGCAACAAAATAGTTCTCTCTGTGTAAATTCCCAGGTATTTTCATTCCCCTTGAGTGGCCTGTAAACTTTTGATTGAAAGAAAGTAGTGTGTAACGCTTGTCCACGTGTGCCCACGCCTTATGCTAGGATACCATCTCTTTGCAGACAAACACCGTGCCTGATTGTGGGAATCCCTTTGGAATAAGCCTTGCATTTCAATAACTCGTTTCTGCAAAATTCTGAACTCCATGTCTGGTTACCACCAGTCAAGTTGTTTCCGGTGGAATCAACAATCAACCACCTCATTAGTTCCAGGCCCAATGTAAATTAATGTAAATATAGTGCATTTAAAACTAGAGTCTAGCTTTTATGTAAATTCCTCCTTCCTCAGTAATATCGGCCATAGTTTTTTTTCTCTTTTCTATGTTGTGATCTCTCATTCCTCCATTCAAGGCCAATTTTTTCCAGTGTTAAATCACATTTTCAGGTGTGACCAAGCAGTTTGGAACAATATATATATATATATATATATATATATATATATATATATATATATATATATACACATATATAAATATATATAAATATATACACACACATCTATATATTATACATATACTATATATATATAATATTATATATATTACACACACACACACACACACACACAATATATATATATATATATATAATGGGTATGATATTTATAACGAGTACCCATTCTAATTCTCTCACTTTGTATCTTTCCCACAGCCAAATGTAAATATTTTAGGATAAATAGATTTTGCAAAACAGTACAGTAGAATTCAATTCCATGGAACAGTAATGGGTCCCCCTACTTGTAAACTACTTAAGATCCCCCTTTCAACTTCAACTACTCAAGATCCCCCTTTCAACTACCCAATGGGATAAGAAACCCCCTTAAGAGTACTGACATTTCAATTCCCCCCCCCCCCCTCCCCCTACTGTATAGATAGACGGAACTGAGACGAAACCCGTTTAATGATCTTGCAACGGGCCACGATCACATCCCATTACAGGTGTCATTCAGTACCCCATCCCTCCCTACCGTGAACGCCCTAACTGACCGCCCTCCAGCAGTGAACTGGGATTTTAAAAAGCAACAGAAAACCAGATACTTTAGGATGACCATGGAAACCAGGTTGCGGTCAATAGTTCAACCGTCAGACGCCTTACTTTCTACTAACACAAATTGTAGAAATGACCACCAAAGGAGAGATCTGAATGAATTCTATTCCAACATAATCTCCACTATGCTTGCTTCAGGCAGGACTACCTATAGATTTCGTCAAGGCAATTCTCGAAATATACCTGGATGGAATAACTTTAACCGGTTAAAGATCTGTATACATACTCAAGAGAAATTTTTTTACTGTGGAGGCAAAATGGTAGCCCGAGGGAAGGACACACTGCACTACTAATGAGACAGGCGAGAGTGCAGTTCAAACTTGCTCTTAAGCACTGCAGGTTAAATGAAAAACAACTAAGAGCCGATGCAATTTCTAGAAACTTAGAATATGGTGATTATCCTCGTCTTTGGAAAGATATCCAGTCCTTAAATCCTAAAACTAAAAAGCTATCACAGAGAGTAGGGGAAGCAGTCGGAAACGAAGCTATCGCAAGTATGTGGGGCGATCACTTCAACAATATCCTGAATTACATAAATGATCAAGATTCCCGAAGGAATGTAGATAACCTCCTTACTAACAACATTCAATTTCATTTGGCAGACCGTATCAAGCCAGATAACATCAGCGATGCCATAAACAACCTACCTAATAATAAATCGCCAGGCTGTGATGGTCTTCCCGCAGAGGCTTCCAAATTCTGCCATCTGATGATTTACATTTTGCTAGCTGCACTTTTCAATGCGTGCATAATTCACCGGTTTCTTCCAGACTCCCTACTCTTAGTTCACTTGATACCATTAATCAAAAACAAGCTAATGGATGCAGCTGATCCTGGCAACTAACGGCCGATTGCAACCACAACGATCGCATCGAAGATATTTGAGTCAGTTCTTCTAGAGGCTTCTACCCTTTCTACACACCACTGACAACCAGTTAGGGTTTATTAGCAAACCACTAAACTGACACCTGCATCTACATACTGAAAGAATTGTTGAACTACTACCTATAATCAGCCTCTCCTGTTTTCCTTTGTTTTGTAGATGTGAGAAAAGCATTTGACAGAGTAAACGACCTGAAGCTCTTACTGCAGCTGCATAAAAGGGGCACACCCCTATATCTAATTGGCATTTTACATTGATGGTTCTCCACACAGCAATTCTGTGTCAAATGGGGCAACGTATTATCGTGCACCTTCGGCTCCCTAAACGGGCTTCGGCAAGGGGGCATTCTCTATCCATACCTGTTTAATACATACACAGATGCCTTGAATGTCAAACTGAACTCACTCCCAATCGGATGCACTGTTAATGAAACAACTATCAATTTCCCCATCAGTGCAAGGTCTTCAACGACTCATCAACACTTGCCGCCAATATGCAGAGGAATTTTATATAATCTACAATGAAACCATGACCCAGTGCATGTCACTGCTCCCGAGATCACTTAAGCATATTGCAAAACCAAAAATTTTCCTCGGAAACCATTGGCTGGAATTTGTGCACGAATTTCCGTATTTGGGTCACATTATCACCGACGACCTAAAAGATACGGCAGACATTGAACAGAGGCGTCGTAAACTATGTGCAACTGGCAACTTAATTGCAAGGAGGTTTGCCTTCTGTCACCGAGACGTGAAACTGCTGCTCTTCCGCTCGTACTGCTACAGTATCTATGGGTGTTCCCTCTGGACGAACTATACCCAAGAGACCATGAGACGCATCACTGTTGTGCACAATGACATTCTGAGACACCTCACAAACACTCCCTGCTACCACTCCGCCACACTGATGTTCATAGAAAACCACCTGGACAATTTAAAAATCATTGTTAGGCGAACAATGTCCAGTCTGGTAACCCGAGTGAGAAACAGCAGTAACTTGCTCATACAAAGTATCCTGAGGAGTGAAGCAAGAAAAAGATCTAAGTTGTGGGAAAGATGGGAAAATGAGGCCTTTGTCCCCTAAAGGACTTAATCTCTGTATTGGCAAGATGTCATCTGCAGATTTTGTCATTATCATATTTATTGCTGATATTTTAATTTTTCATTATTACTGTGATTACTATCAAGTTAAAGTTTTTTTACATTCAATTTTCGAATTTAGCCTTCTGGACCTGACTACTGTAACCACCTAAGGTCTCTAGTTGAAATTTAAGTTATATAATCTGTGCACTAACTGTTATAACTCTCCCTGCATTTTTTTCTCACCCACTTTATTACTGTTATTACCAGTATCATGATTACTATCTTTTATGCTACCTCAGCCATTTTGCGCATAAGTGCCGATTATTCTTTTTTTTTTTTTTATTATGTTGTCTCATGTGTCTAGATTGTGTAAGTTACTGTCTGTATTTTCTATATTCTATGTATATGGCCCTGAGCTGAAATAAGGATATTATTATTATTGTGATTATTATTATCATTAATGGCTTTTCCTTCAAGATTGTCTGGAGATGATAAATGACTTGTCAGTCGCCTCAGGGCCTGTAATTGGCCTACACTCCGATACTCCGACCCAACAAAAGAGGGTTGGAAGTATCCCAAGGGACTCGCAACCCCTTCCCACTGTAACATGTTCCCAGTTTAATTTGTTGAACAACTATTAGCAAGAATGGCCTCCCAAGTTGTCAACAATTACGCTCCTCGGAGAGAGTTCGCGATTAATCCTTAAATTTGACTCAAACATTAGCATTGTTTGTCGGACCCACGAAGTCTTAAACCGCCCCCCCCCATATCCCTTGACCTCTCTCGACCCACCAGTGTTCGCATTCTGTTCATTATTTTCTGACTTTCTCACCAACATTCAAATGTCTTTTGGTACAACAACAACAAACTTGATGGGATGAGGCCAGTTTAACACTCAGGGTATATATCGGGCTGGAAGATGCCCATACCTGCACATTTTCTTGTGAAGACCTTACACATTAAGTTTACCCTAGACATCTGGGAAGATCCATCTGTTTGGAATAGATCTTAGGCGACGACCTGACGCTGCCCTTCAACTCCAGCTCTGTCACTGTACCTGACACGGAAGTGACATACTGCTGCCAAAGATATCGAGGGGACAGATTGGACAGATAAGGGACGATTACTTGCACATAAGGGACCATTATTACGTGATTTTCAGAAATGGCATCAGAATCAACTGTGGAGACCAGCAGCAAAAAAGTCACTTCTGGCACCCAATGTTGGGTCATCAACTGTGTCAATTACACGAACATCAATAAAATATGTAATAAAAGTTATTAAAGCACGGGTGTTAGTTTATATGTGGTACACACCTCCAGTTCCTAAAATTTTACTCCAAATGACAAATTGTATAGAACTAAAGTTGTTCAGCTTGCTGAAATCTACCCAAAATGTCACTGGCATGTAGGGTTGATCAGTCCATATAACCATAGTTATGCCTGACAATTTTTCCTGCTACTTGTACAAAAATATCATGAACCGTTAACCATATATCCTGGCCTGTTGCTGTGTTAAGTGTTAATGAAATGTTATAGTATTATTATTTGCATGTTATCAATAAGTTCTCAAACCTGGTATGGAGAGGACTGGTGAATTAGATCTGCCAGGTAGTATTGTTCAATTTTACCATTATCATTTTTACCTGAAAGGAAACTTCAAATTCATACTACGTTATAGCTTGCAAAATAAACTTTCCAAACTAGATAGTCTACCAGGGTTGATCATCAAATAAAGGGTAGCCTACCACTTAGCAAAATTATTATTATTATAAAGTTAAGATTTACCAGCCCAATGAGTCTAATCAGACTCTTACAGTGCTGGCCCGAAATTATTCGGGAGAAAATTATTTAAAAATACGCTCATAAAATGTTATGTCTACAACATGGAATGGTATGGAATGAAGTTAATGAATTATAATAAATTAATGATAAATGAGGGGATTATTAAGTGATATATGAGGTTGGAATTAAAAAATATGAATTGAACTTATAAAAGACTGAAATAGATAATAATGACAAAAGTCGTCTATTTAAAATGGTATATGTTAAATCTTATTAATCAAATTAGTCTTTTTTAAAAATATTAATATTCTATATAAAGAAAAATGATCTGATTCTGATAGTATTTCTGATAATGATTTATTGCCTAAATATAAATTTCTCTCTCTATTAAAAATTAGGCATTCACATAAAATATGCTTGACTGTTAAAATTGCATTGCACACATTGCAATGAGGGATGTTCCCTTGTGGAGTTATCATTAGATACTCGTGAGTAGGTCTTGTGTGCCTATTCGTAATCTTGTTAATATTACTTCAGCTCGTTTTTCATTTTGTACTGATGTATTCCACAAGTCTACTTTCTGTTTGATGCACTTTAATTTATTGGTGTTTGCTTCACTATCCCACAGATTTTGCCATTTTGTTTTTATGCACTGCTTCACTGAGTTTATATAATCTGTAGCAGGCAATTTAGTGTCAAAAATTGGTGAATTTATCCCAGACTTGGCCTTTTCATCTGCCTTTTCATTACCTTGGATTCCAACATGGGCAGGAATCCAGCATATTTCAATGTTAACCCCACGTGAATATAATTTATTGATGATTTGTTTAATTTCCTTTACTAAAGGGTTCTTATGTGAATAACTCTTGAGGGATTCAATTGCGCTTCTTCTTGAGTCAGAATATATTACAAATTTATTATTCAGTTTATTATTTGTCAATTTTATTTGATTGATTGCCAATATAATTGCTGTTAACTCAGCAGTAAAGACAGTTGCTTCAATTGGCAATGAATTCTGACTTATTTTGTATGATGACACTGCAGCACAACCAACTCCTGCAGAAGATTTGGATCCATCAGTGTATATTGCTTTTATGTGGGCCTTTTACTTCGAACTGGTTGTTCAATGTATACTGTTTATAGCGATCTGAAGTATAATTTGCTTTTTTGATAGATGATAAAGGTTTAGAACATACTTTGATTTTCTTCATCATCCATGGAGGTGGAGAATTTGAGGGTGGGAGTATATTACTCTAAGGCCAATAGATTCCAATAACCTATTAGCTCTTATTGGAAAAGGTGGTTCGTGATTACTAATAAATATATCTCGCATGCCAAATAGTTTTTTGTGGGGGAATCAGTGGACGTTATCTTTAAAGCACTTCTCATTGTTACAAGATCACGATGTACGGATAATGGGGGTTCGCCACTTTCACAACATACTGAAGTGTTTGGAGAAGATTTAAAGGCTCCACTACAAAGTCTCAAGCCTCGAGTGTGGATAGAGTCTAAGGACTTCAAGGTACTTTGTGATGCTGACCCGTAAATTGGACTTCCATAATCCACTTTGGATAAAACTAGTGCTTTATATATCATAAGCAATGTTTGTCTCTTAGCTCCCCAAGTAGTATGAGACAATTTTCTTATCAAATTTAAGGCACTATTACATTTATTTTTTACAAAGGCTATGTGTGCTTTCCAATTAAGATGAGTGTCAAATACCAAGCCTAAAAATTTTATAGTATTGCTAAACTGAATGAGGCTATCACCTAATTTAAGATCTATGTCTTGATTCTGTTTCCATCTACTATTTTTGTAGAACATAATTGCTTGGGTTTTCTCTATAGAGAGCTTAAAGCCTACTGACAAAGTCCAGTTGTGGATGTTTTTGATAGCTTTATTAAGAATTCTTTGTAGATGACGAAGACTGCTTGAGGAATAATATATAGCAAAGTCATCTACATACAAGCTATTTTGTACTCCCTGTGGTAACTGCTTTACGATGTTATTAATAGCTAGAGCAAAAAGAGTTCCACTCAAAACACTCCCTTGAGGGACTCCACAATCTAAATTGAAGGAGTCAGAATATACATTATTTATTCGTGTTTGAAAAGTTCTTTCATGGATAAAATTCTCGATAAAAATTGGTAAGTGCCCTCTAAAACCATTTTCGTGTAAGGACTTTAAAATTGAGTATCTCCAGGTCGTATCATATGCTTTTTGGATATCAAAGAATATGGCAACTGTAATTTGCTTACGTTCAAACCCTCTCCGTATATAATTTTCTAGATGGGAAAGTGAATCTAAAGTAGATCTTTCAGATTGTGAGCCAAATTGAGTTGAAGACAGAGTCTTATTCTTACGTAGGCACCAATTTAGTTAGTCTATAATTTACCATTTTTTCTAGCAATTTGCACAAGCAACTTGTCAGGGATATTGGTCTATAGTTATTAGGATTGCTTGGATCTTTCCCTGGTTTGACAACTGGTATGATTATAGCATGTTTCCATGCTTTTGGGAACAGGTGATTTACCCATAAATGATTATAAAGCTTCAATAAGTATGTTTTTGCTAACAGAGCCAGGTTTTTTATCATCTCAAAATTTACGTTGTCTTGGCCTGGAGCAGAAGAGTTACAGTTAGATAAAGCATATTCAAATTCCTCTTCTGTGAAAATCTGGTTATAATATATATCCTCTAATGTTTCAAAATTCAATGGAACAGCTTCTTCACGGGCTTTAATGGTTCGAAAGTGATCATCTATATTGATTATACTACTTATTGCTTGGATGTTACGCCCTAAAATATTCGAAATGGCGTTACTATCATGTACTGGTTGGCCATTATGTATTAGTGCATGTCTCTGAGATCTAATATGAGATCCATTAATTTTCCTAAATTTTTTCCCAGACTTTACTTATTGAGGCTGTATCAGATATGCTAGATACATATTTTTGCCATGACATTATTTTTCCTCTAATGGCTTCCCTTCTGAATCTTGCTGAGATCCGATTGTAATGAGGTTTAAGTAGACTGATTTCTATAGTAATGTCTACAAGTTTCTTGGCAGTGCTCTCAAAATTTAGAGGTCTTTTACTTATGGCATTATATCTATTATGCAGGTTTCTAATCTTCTACCTATAATATGTTTTTCTTGTATCAGGTGGGATAGTGTGTCAGACCACCAGGGTACTGAGGTGTTTCTTGGGATTAGTAGTGACTTAGGAATAGATTCGTCAGCAGCTGTAATTACAAAGTTTGTGAAGAAATCTACTGTCTCATCATGACCTTGTACTGCTGTAAAGGATGATCTGGCTGGTTTAAATGTTTATACTGGTCCCAGTCTGCCTTATCTACATTATATCGTGGGACAGTTGGGTGTTGGGGTATGTCCCAAACAGGATATTAAAATTTGGAAAATGATCACTGGTATATGGATCATCTAAAACATTCCAATCAAATCTGTCCACTATATTAGGTGCCAGCAAATACTTAAGTCATATGGATGAAAAACTTCCATGGGATTTCGAAAAGTAAGTGCTAATGTCTCCATCATTTAAAATGCAAAGATTATGATTGTCAATCATATGCTCAATTTTGTTACCATATGAATCTGTTTCATTGCAAAAGGAATCCCATAATGGGCTGTGGGCATTAAAATCTCCAACTATTAAAAAATCATCACGTATATTCGTAATAACTTGAGGTAGATTTTGTAAATCATAATTACATGAAGGTTGGTTGTAAATATTATACAAATTAAAAGTAGAGTTGTTAATATGAAGTTTAATTCCAGATAGTTGGAATTCAGAACTATTAGTCAATATATTTTCGTAAGTAATTCGGTTATTGACGTAAATTGCTGTTCCTAATGTATTCATATCAGGAACTGAATGTGATGCTAATGTATAATTGCCTATTCTCGAGACATTTTCATTTGTATGTTGCAAGCATATTGCTATAGGTTCATATTGTTTTAATAATCTTTGAATTTCTCCTATTTGTAATCTTGTTTTTAAACCATTTACGTTCCACTGAATAATATAAGCGCGGAATGTTATTGTGGGGGAAGGCCTCTGTCAAGCAGAACATTACTTCCTCTTACTTTTGTGGTTGCATACTCGTGTAAAGCTGCAGGTTTCTTAATATTTGACTTTATGTTAAGTCTCTTTGTAACTGCTCCTTGGGACTTTGTTTTGTTTTATTTTTTCCAATAAATGTTCTATGCCTCTAGCACTCGATGAGCGAGTTTAATAAGATGGTCTACACACATGCAATCTTCGGAGTGTTTTTCAAGATTTTCCTGTTGGTTTTTAGTTTTGAATTTGATGAAATTATTAATCATATTAGTGAGGCTGCTTGTTGATGGAAGTTTCATTGTATTCAACTGAACAATGAAACATTCATTACATCCACATAATTTATCATGAGTGGATAAGGCATTTCTATTTTGAGTGATTGGTAGTGTATTGTTTGTTTTACTGAGACTGGGAGAGGAGTCTATTTCAACAGAGGCAGCTTGATGATGAATACTACTACTTGGTTGGGGTTGGGGATGAGTTAAGGAGTTTCTTCTTTGTCCTATTATGGGTGATGGAGTTATATGGACAATGTTGTTTATTTCAAGAAATCGTTAGTTTGTGAGGTGATTAATGTTTCAGCTTCTACTTCAATACTATCTATATTACTTATTAGAGGATGGGAGTACTCTTTGTTGTTAAGTTTTTTTATTTCGGAGGGGTCCCATTTCCAGGGTCTCGCCGTTTTCCCCTTGCTCTCTGATCTGGTGGGAAATCATCAGCAATTTCTGCATTGGAATTGTTGCTGTCTCTATACATGAAGTATTGGCATCATGATCATCTAAGGATGATAGAGCAGCATATTTGTTTTTTATTGTTGTTTCAGGTATTAGATTCCTACTTTCTAAACAAGCTTCAGATATTTGGGGAACCTTATTTTTTAACATAATTTTATATGATGGATTTCTGCTTGGGTCAAGTATCCCTCTAAATTTTAACTCAAGCTTAGCCTCTCTTGCTGCCATTCCAGTTCTACTCATCAGAAGTTTTAATTCTGTATTATACATATAGAATGGGCATTCTTTTGACTTTGCATGATGAGCAAGTCCACAGTTAGCACATTTAATATTTGGGCAATTCCACTCAGTTCTATGGTCTTCTGAACCACACTCACAATGCCAAATATTTCTTCATTTTGGCATTTCTTGAATGTGTGACCAAATTTACAACATTTTTTACATTGCAGTGGTTTCGGTACGTGAGGGCGTACTTCTCTGTTTTGACCAAGTATTTTAATCTTTGCTGGTAAATTTTGGCCTGTGAACTTGATTTTTACTATTTTGATGGAAACTTCTTGGTTTTTTTTACTTGGAATTTGATATAACTCCAGATCGTGAATATTGTCATATCTTAATTTTAGTGATTCTATATAATATGCTTTTCTGGTAATTCTTCCTCATTTTCAATTTGGGGTAGTACAACTGTACCTTGGATATAGTTGAGCATGTCATGGCTTTCCACCGTTACTTTTATCCCTTGAATTTCTTTAATGTTCTGATATGCTTCTGACTGGGCTTTTGTTGTGGCCTCAATCAGCCATTCATTAAATTTCAGTGCTCTGAAACTCATTTCCTCTGGTAGGGAGTAAGCTTAATAATTTGTTCTCTAAAACATAGGAGGAAATTTTCCCTCTCTGTTTTGAGAACAAGAAATCTGGACCAATTATCTGTGCCAAAAATGTGGTCAAAATGAACTAATGTTGGGGTCGGGTTTGTACATTTTTCTTTTTCTATTATTTCTTGTTAATGGCTCATATGGTGCCATCGTTGTTATGTGGGCTTATTTTCTTGAGCGAATCCGGTAGCCAAGTCTAATTCTGCGCTGGGGTCAACATTAGGGCCTAATAATGTATACATGTACACGAGAGAGATGTTTTCAGCCAGGTAGTCCTCCACCCACCATGGAGCCCAACAAGGGAGGGGTGTGGAATGTCACATTAATGGGCCACCCCTAGAGGTTACTTCCTGGTTATACACCTGATCCCCAGCACTTAAGGCGTCGTCAGTCCGTCGAGATCCGACCCAGTACTAGGGCACCAAGTTTGACATAAGACTTTCCCCTCGCCTCGAACACGTCAGGTACTTGAATTTACGGGTGGAGTGGCATGCCGTCCAACTACACCCTCCTCCAGGTTAAAAGAGCAGTCAATTCAATAGTCTAAAACCATGCCAGAGTCGTCAACGAAAGAAGAAGAAGGGAAAGGGGAAAATTTATAAGGAGGAGGAGTAAAGGAGTTAAAGGTCCCAATGTTCAGTTGGATCCACAGCAGAGAGTGTAGGCGTAAAAGGGGCATACTCTCTCCTCTCTCCGCAGTGGATCCCTAAGCCCCCCACCTCCTCGTCCAGGAGTTTGGGATCAGGGGGCCACTTAGCAAAAGTAACCTAACTTGGCATAAACATCACGAATGCTGATTCTTTAATCTCTCCCTCTCCACAGACCATAAAATACAGGTCAAGTCTTGTCTAACTATGAATGACTTAGTTTTTCTTAAAGGCTAGCCTAACTTAGGCAGTACAATGTAAATATGTTGAATTACAGGTCAGTAACATTGTGTCATGTTACACAGCTTTATATATGTACCTCCTAAAAATAATTGCATTGGTATGTTCTGGAGATAGAGTACTGTCTGGTAGTCAAACCAGCATCACAGTATTCAGCATACAAGGAAATGTGATACTGTCAAAATTATATTTCAATAATGTGATGTATATAAATGTACTACATTTTTTGTATGTCCTCCTGACCTGAGCACTGGTTTATTCACACCTTGATATCTTGCAAATAATGAGGAAACCAGTTGCAGTGAAAATAAACACCAGCCTTCTGAAGTCAGTGAAAGAGGGAGAAGACTTGGTTGATAGTAGGCTGTGCAGATGGCTGACAAGAGCATGAAGTTCCAGAATGGAATTGATTGATTGATTTATTAATTCTTACTGGCGTCGCAACGACGAGGTTATTGACGTCGTATCATTAAAAGGAATTGCAAAGGAAAAAGTCAATTAAAATGCTATAAATATGTTTATATAAAATCTGTCAGAGAACTACAGAGAACCCAAAAACACACGAAATACCTATCTCACCTACACACCTATTTCAAATTAATTGTAAACAAAAAATACAAGCAACATAGGCACCCCGCAAACTTCCAAATTCTACAGAGTTCTGTCAAAATAAATAGATATTAAAAGTACTAAAACATTAAACATGGTAATAGATCTATCAATTGGAGGTAAATTTTATGTACATAAAAATTTCCTGATCTAAAATGACTTAAAAGCAAATGATATATACTGACACATACTAACACATACACAAACTCAAACATCTTGACCAAACTAACCTAAATTTTTTCAAGAAGACCTGCTTCTCGAAGGTAACTAAAAAGCTCATCCTCATTAAAATCTCTGCCTATAATGGCATTCAGTTTAAGATCCATTCTTCCAACTACGTTAAAATGACGGTTCCTTGCTGATATTAAGCTGGGGCATTCTACTATTAAATGTTTTACTGTGAGGGGAACAAGACAATCCTCACAAAATGGTTCAGGGTCATTGTTCATTAAAAACCCATGAGTAATCCGTGTGTGGCCGATCCGTAACCTACATAATGCAGTCTCTTTCCGACGGTCTTCTAACATATAAAGCCAGGTTGGTTGGTTGGTTTTATAAAGTTTAGGTGTAACACCAAGCACTGGGGCAGCAAAGGCCATTCAGCGCTTACTGTATAACTATGAAATTATAAGACGTGTTATATCATATAAAGCAGGTTTATTTCTTTGAGATAATTTACTATATTTTGAAGTGGGGCATTTTCTCCCAATAGTTCTTCAAGTGGGATATTATATATGTTATTGGATCTTCGTTTTCTTTCGAATTTATTGCATTCAGTTAGCAGATGACGGACTGTGACCAGAGTACGACAATGGTCACAGTAAGGGCCTGTCTTTCCTCGCCTTGCAACATCAAGTGTGTGTCAAGTATGTATGTCCTATTCTTAATCTTGTTAATATGACATCTTCCCTTCTTTGACATTTTTGTCTATTCCAAGGTTTTACAGATGGTTTAATATACTTTAATTTATGATTCAATTCTAGCCATTCTTTTTTCCCATTTTGATTGACAGTGTTCATTTATTGTTGTTTTAATGTCATTGTAAGGTATTTGTATTTTTTTGATAGACTCCTTTTTTACTGCCTTTTTGGCTTCTTTATCCACCTCTTCATTACCCTTTATGCCCACATGGGAAGGGACCCAACAGTGTTTTATATTTATAGATTTCCGTTTTACTATTATATCTATCCACTCTCTTATTTCTTCAATTACGGGATGAGAAACTGTGTATTGTCTTAGCGCTTCTAAAGCACTGTAAGAATCCGTGTATATTACAAAGGTATCGTTTGCCTTTCCCACCATAAGGTATATTTTATAGCCTCTAATATAGCATTAATCTCTGCAGTGAATATCGAGCATATTTTTGGAATTTTTTCCCTTATTTTTATATTTTTTGTTACTACAGCATAGCCTACACCCTCCTTCGACTTGGAACCATCTGTATAAATACTTATATCCCGTTTATGTTTTTCCTGGTGTGACAGAAATTCACTCTTCAATTGTGCATCTGTTACCTTCTTATCAAATGATTTCTCACAGATTTTCTATTTAGCATGTCTCCACGGAGGTATTTTAGAAGTTGTTATTTTGATATGCTACTTGTTCCTAATTTTAGATGTTCTACATCAGGTTTTAATCTATTCTCCAATGGTTTAGAGGCTCTTGGTTTGTCGTCATAATTATTTGTTATGTTCTTCATATATTTGGTGTTTGGATTATCATTAAGGTTATTTATTTTAGCTATGTATTTTAATCCCATTTCTTCTCTTCGTACTTTCAGGGGATCTATTCCTGCTTCTACATACAGACATTTCCACGGGGGAAGTTCTTTGTAGGCTCCAGTGCATAGTCTAATACCCATGTTATGTATGACATCCAGTTTTGTTAATAAGGTTTTAGAGAAGCACTACCATATACTTGACATGCATAATCAAGTTTACTTAGACAAAGAGCCTTATATACTTTTATCAGAGAGGTTCTATCAGCACCCCACTCATATGCGCAATTACTTTTATTATATTTAAGGATTTTCTTACTTTTATCGCCAGTTGTTCTATATGTTCTTTATATGTAAGTTTTTTTACAAAGTATTACACCGAGGAATTTTATCTGATCATCATATTCAATTATATCATTATTTATAAATAAAGTAGGAATTAATTCCTGTTTTCTTGATCTTGTAAATCTGACAGCTTTTGTTTTTTGCGGAGAAAATTTAAAAACCCTTGTTATCGGCCCATTTTTTTACCCTATTTATGGCTGCTTGCAATCTGTTGCTTATGTCCCAGCGCTTTTTCACCACTACTATATATGACGAAGTCATCTACAAAAAGGGATCCTTGGACTCCTGGCGGGATCATTTCAATTATCTCATTTATTGCTATTGCAAACAACGCCACGCTTAGTACACTACTTGGGGGATTCCTTCCTCCTGGATAAATGAATCGGAGATTTCTGCCCCCACTTTCACTTTTATATATCTTTCAGATAGGAATTCCTTAATATATTCATATAAATTGCCTCCTATTCCCATTCTATCAATTTTTTTAAAATCCCTCCCCTCCAGGTGGTATCATATGCCTTCTCTAAATCAAAAAATACTCCTATTGTTGTTTTTTACCAACCATTGCATTTTGTATCTCTCTTGTAATCATTAAGAGGGGATCTATGGTACTTTTATTTTTCCTGAATCCAAACTGTCTGTTTGACAATAGCTGTTTATTTTTCTAATACCCATATTAGTCTATTATTCACCATTTTTTCAAATATCTTACTTAGACAACTAGTAAGGCTATTGGCCTATAGCTGCTTGGTGACTCTGGGTCTTTTCCTGGTTTTAAGCCTGGTATGATTAAAGATTCTTTCCAGGTTTTAGGTATGCTGTGAGAGTGCCATAATTCATTTAAAATTTCTAATAAAAAGGTTTTGCTTTCTTCTGGTAGGTTTTTTATTTCATTTCATATCTAATGTTGTCTTCCCGTGGAGCTGTTGGACTTGCAAGTTTCAGGACATTTTCCAGTTCTTCCATGGTGAAAGGAAGATTATAGATTTCCTGATTATTAGATTTTATTGGTATTGGGACATAATTTTTTGATTTTTAATTGGAATTTCTTTGTATAATTCGAGATACTAGTAGATGTTTTGGCGAAACATTTTCCCAATTCATTTGCGACTACTTTGGGATTTGAAATATATTTGTTTTCTACTTTTAATGTAGGTAATGGTTCTGGCCGATATCTACCCTGCAGTTTATTTATTTTCTTCCAGATTTCTTTGTCTTGAGTTTTAGAATTTATATTATTAATTAAAAACTATTTTTTCCATGATTTTCTTTTGGCTATCTTGAATATTCTTTTCTGCTTTGCTTTAGCTCTCAAATATGCAATTCTATTGGCATCACATTTATGTCTCAGATATCTTCTAAAGCATGTTCTCGTAATCTTCCTTGCTGCTTTACATTCTTCATTCCACCAGGGTACCAGTGGTCTAGTCGGATTGCCTGAGGTAACTGGAATAGTTTCATTTGCTTTATCATCTATTGTTTTTACTAGATGTTCATAAGCATCTATGTGGTTTGTAAAGTCAGATAGTTTTTTGTTAATCACCGTTTTCTCTTTATATAAATTCCAATTTGCTTCTTCCATTTACCTCTTCTTGTATATATGTTATATTAGAATTATTTTTCAGCTCGATTTGTCTTGGCAGTGGTCACCTCCCAAAAAAATTAATTTATTTATACTTTCCAACTGAAATCTGTGGCAATTTCTGGGGAACATAAAGTGATGTCTATTGCAGAGGTGCTATTATGATAAACATCAAATCTCGTTGGAGAACCATCATTTAAAATAATCAAATTTTTGTTATCTATAAAATCTAGGACAGTGATTCCTCTCCTGTCAGATGATGTACTTCCCACATGGGATGTTTGGCGTTGAAGTCACCTACTAATAAGTAAGGTTTTGGTAATTGTTCTATTAGATTTTCTAAATCTTCCACTTGTAATGGTCTATTATTTACCAAGATGATCTATTAAGCGACTTTCTAACGACGGTTCCATATATATTGAGCATATTGTTATTTTTTTTTCTAGGAATACTTGAACTGCACATGCCTGTATTACCGAGTTAATCCTAACAGGTTGGCATTTGATTGAAGAATGCGTTATGATTGCAGTTCCTCCTGGCTGTTGTCATTTAAAATTTGTGTTGATTTCCACACATTATAATTTTATGCCAGCATTGAGAACATTGTTACCTATTTTAGTTTTCCTGTAAGCAAATAATATTGCATTACATTCTCTAATTAGTGATTTTAAGTTTCATTATTTGATACGTATCCTCTGATATTCCACTGTAAAATAGACATTTTAAGAAGGTTTGGGTTTAGGGTTTTGTTTTAGTATCTTTATTTGTTTCCTGAACTTTGAATTTTAATTGTAAAGGTTGTATAATTTTGCTGTACTTTGTTCTTCTTTTGGTGGGTGATGTATTTCTGCTATTGTTTCTTTATTGGCTGAATAGTCTCAGATGTTCTTTTTATTAGAGGTGCATTTAAATGGCTTTTGCTCTTGGGTTCTATTTCAATACTTTCTTCAATTTTATCTGATGTTTTAACTTTCTCTTTTTATTTGGGTTTCTCTTTTTTCATTTTTTGTTTGCAAGCAATTTTCGTTGACTTTGTCTTCTCGGTATTCATTTTTATCCATATAGATTTTGGGTCTTACTGATTGTTTAATTTGTTTTTTGGATTTGGGTGACGTTTGTTTCAAGTAGTCTTTTTTTGTCTTTTGAATTAGCTCTTGTGTTTTGCTTGTCCTCCTTGGTTTTGGTGGAGTTCTCTCTAAAGGCCTCTTTTTATCTTTAGCTTCCAGCTCATTATAATTATCTTGTAATATTTCAGCTATATATGTATTATTCTCTTGTGTTTCTATTTCCTCCAATATCTCAAATGAATTTGAACATACAGTTGCACAAGTATCTGATTTCTTGCTATAATTTAGTTTCTTGTAAAGTTATTTTTTCTTCTGATTTATCTATTAGGGGTTTGTTATTTATTTGCTTCCATTTTTGTTTCA
Source organism: Macrobrachium nipponense (assembly GCF_015104395.2). Classification (NCBI taxonomy): domain Eukaryota; kingdom Metazoa; phylum Arthropoda; class Malacostraca; order Decapoda; family Palaemonidae; genus Macrobrachium; species Macrobrachium nipponense. Next base: position 12,714,852 of record NC_061109.1, on the reverse strand, counting down.
TTCTTTGAGCTCATTGCAGCAGAGAACATTTGCTTCCTAGCGGATCATGCATTCCTCTAACTCTCAACTCTAGTTTGGCTTCTCTTATTGGCATTCCTGATCTCTCCTGAAGTAATTTTCAGTTCTGTATTGTATATATAGTACATACTCCTTAGACCTAGCATGGTGATTTTGGCCACAGTTTACACATTTTGGTTCACCACACTTCCACTGCGTGGTATGTTTGTCAGATCCACAATATGCACAAATCGATATATTTCTGCAATTTTCCATGTATGCCCATATTTACTGCAGTTTTCGCACTGTAGTGGTTTGGAACATAAGGTCTCAGTTCTCTATTTTGGCCCATGATTTTAATTTTGAAAGGCAATTCTTGGCCTTCAAATTTTATTTTTGCTATTTTCAATGTCTTTTCATTACTTTGTTTACTGGTTATACTGTAAACTTCACAATCTTGTATATTGTTGTACCTTTTTTTAAGGGAATCCAGCAAAATATTTTTCTCTATTGGCTCTTCACTTTTTTAGGAAGTACTTACAGTACCCTGTACACTGTTCATATTGTCGTGCTTCTTATCGTTACTTTTATATTGTCTATGTTCTTTATGGTTAAAATAATTTTCAGATTGATTTTTTGTAGTGGTTTCTATTAACCACTCCTGTTCTTTATTTGTCTAAATGACATTTCTGAGGTTGGGTGCCTACTTAACAAATAATTTTCCAATCTTAATGCTGATATTTTTCTGTCAGTTTCCAAGGTCAAGAACCTTGACCAACTTCCACTCCCAAAGAGGGAGTCGAAGTGAGTCAAGGTTGGGTCAATTCTAAATTTGCTTTTTCTTTGTGGCTTGTATGGTATTAAAGTTTTAATACCAGCCTGTTCTTCATTACCTGGGTTTTCCTTAGAACAGTCCATTGCCATGCCAGAAGTCGTAGGGGTTTTTGTTTTGGTTTCCATATATATAAAGTTTAAATATTTCGTCCAGGATGAGATCCCTCTCACCAAGGAGGCCCAACTGAGGGAGGAGCAATACTGTTACGCTATGGTAACTGCCCTGGGACACTCACCTGGATATACGCCATACCCACAGTGCCTTAAGGGTCGTCAGTCCCAAGAGATCGGACCCAGCACTGTGGGCATGGCTTGACATAAAAATTTCCCCTCGCTCGACCACGTCAGGTACTCTAGTTTTACGGGTGGAGTGGCATGCCGTCCAACTCCACCCTCCATCAAGTTAAAAGAGCGTTCAATTCAATACTCCAAAACCACGCCAAGGTCGTCAACGAAAGAAGAAGGAGGGAAGAGGGAAAATTTAGAGGAGGAGGAGTAAAGGAGTGAAAGGTCCCAATGTTCAGTTGGATCCACAGCAGAAAGAGTAGGCATACAGGGGCATACTCCCTCTGCAGTGGATCCCTAAGCCCCCCACCTCGTCAAGGAGTTGGGATCAGGGGATATAAAGCCAGGGGTTGATTACATCAGTGAGTTCTCTCATTTTATTATTACTCTCTATTGTCCAATAGAATTGCCAAACTGATTCTACAGTCTTTTTAATTTCAGGAATGTAGTCTGAACAGGGAATTGCTATATTTCTTGGATTTTTTGATGTACCTAACTTAGCCAATTCATCAGCTCGTTCATTTCCAACAATACCTACATGTGAAGGAACCCAGCAGAGGTTAACTGCCTTCTGTTTTTGTTTTAATAAAAACAACCACTCTGTTATTTCCAGTACCACAGGGTGTACTGGATTAAAAGATGCCAAAGCTTCCAAGGCACTCTTGGAATCACTAAAAATGGTAAAATTATCTCCTTCTAAAGTTACAATTTTCTTTAGGGCTGTTAAAATGCTAAAAAGTTCAACAGTAAAAATAGAAGCACAACTTGGTAATGCACCACTAACACTACTGTCAGGGTATACCACTCCAAACCCAACGCCTGCACTGGATTTGGAGCCATCGGTAAAGAATTGCCTTGAGTTATGTTTTTCAGCATGGCAAAGGAATTTCTGCTTAAGAATATCACCTGAACAGTCTGCCTTGCAACCAGAAAACCATTTACAATATTTCACAGAGGGCAACTTCCATGGAGGGAATCTTGAAAATTTTGCTGGAATTACTTTTCCTTTTATTACATTGAGCTCCTCTAATGCACATTTTACCCTGTATCCAAAAGGCTTTGGATATGAAGCATATTTTTCATAAATACAAAAATTGCCTTTAAAAACAGTATTGTAAGCCAAGGACTCGGGAGTTCTCTGTATGCGGTACCAATATTTCAACAGGGTAAATTTTCTTATCAAATCTAAGGGCAGTTCACCTGCATCCTGGAATAAACTAGATATTGGAGAGGATCTAAAGGCTCCTGTTGCAATTCTAATTCCCCCATGATGAACTGCATTCAAAGTATCTAATCTCCTTGTCGTAGCTGACGAGTAGATTTCTGACCCATATGCCAATTTTGAAGCAACTATTGCTTTATAAACATGTAACAAGTTCTTTCTATCAGCCCCCCAATTTGTATGACCTAAGACTTAAAACATCTAAGGCCTTCATGCATTTGACTTTGAGGCTCCTGAGATGAGCTTCCCATGTCAACCTGCTGTCAAAGATAAGGCCTAAAAACTTTGTTTCCTGTACGCATGCGAGTCTCTGTCCATTTAAAAACAGATCTGGGTCTGGATGAACCCCTCTGATACGGCAAAAATGCATAACAACTGTTTTGGCAGAGGAAAATTTAAAACCATGCTCAGCTGCCCAACTGTTAACTTCATTTATTACCAACTGGAGTTTTCGCTCTGCAACAGACATTTTAGATGCAGCACACGAAATAGATAAATCATCAACGAACATTGTTGACATTACATCTTTTGGAATTTTTGAGGCTATCCCATTTATGGCTAAGGCAAACAGAGTGACACTTAACACACTTCCCTGTGGTACTCCTTCCTCTTGTTCTTTCAAATTAGACAGAGTACTACCTACTCTGACTTTAAAATAACGGTTTTTTAAAAAGACTTTAATAAAAAGTGGTAGTTCTCCACGCAGACCAATTTCATGCAAGACTTTCATAATTCCATGCCTCCAGGTAGTATCATAAGCCTTTTCTAGGTCAAAGAAAACCGCCACATAATGCTGCTTGGAAGCAAATGCCTGACAAATTGCATTCTCCAAACGTATCAATACATCTGTGCAAGAATGCATACGGCGAAAGCCACACTGAGATGATGATATAATCTTCTTTGACTCTAAAAACCATACCAACCTAAAATTTACCATTTTTTCCATAAGTTTACAAAAAACAGAAGTTAAGCTATTGGTCTATAGCTTGTAGGGACAGATGAATCTTTCCCTGGCTTGACAAAGGGTAAAACTGTTGCTATTTCCCAAACACTAGGGTAACCACTCTCCTTAAAAATTCTATTAATAATACTTAAAATAAAAAATTTAGTTTCCTTTGAAGTATTCTTGATCATTTCAAATAAAATTTCATCAGGTCCAGGTGCAGTGTTTTTACTGTTACCAAGAGCAAATAAAAATTCCTCCATGGTAAAAGGCATATTATATGATTCAGATTTAAAAGAGGTAAAATCAAGTGTTTCAGACTCTGCTAACATTCTCTCCCTGTAGAATGGAGAATTTTCATCCCTACTTGGTATCACTGCAAAATGTTCTGCAAAAACATTGCTTACAGCCTTTGAGTCTGTTATAAAGTCACCGTTGACTTTTAAAACTGGAAGAGGACTAGGATTGTACTTTCCTGCTATTTTCTTAACTGTCCAGATCTTGGTCATAGGTGTTTTCCAGGTAATTGTTGATATAAAAAGTGCCCATGATTCTCGTCTCGCATGTTTTATTTACCATCTGAATTTGGCTCGAGGCTTTTTAAAGGAGATCAAGTAGCATTCACAGCGATGTCTTCTGTATCAAGTAAAAGCTGTTCTCATGGCTTTATGTCTTATTTTGCATTGAACATTCCACCATGGAACAGGTTTCCGATGCAATTTTCCACTGGTTTTTGGGATTGCCTTTTCTGCTGCAAACATAAAAATCATTGTTAAATAGAACACTGCTTCTCCTATTGTTGGCATATCTTTTGCATCTAGTTCAGTATAACCGAGTTCCTCGAAAAGGGGCCAATTTGCTTTATTGGTACACCACCTAGGCATTCTGTATACTGGTTCATATTTCTCAGTTCTGATGACAATTGGAAAATGATCACTGCCGTATAGATCTTCCAATACCTCCCAGTTGAAGTCAATGAATGTATCAGAACTGGTGATAGATAAGTCAATACATGAAAATGCACCAGTCTGAATGTGAAAATGGGTGGGTTTTTCAGTATTCAAAAGGGTCATATCTGAATTTTCTATTGATGATAAGATAAGGTTTCCTCTTTGATTTGTTAAAATGTCACCCCAAAGTTCATGTAGACCATTAGTCTCCCAATATCAGAAATGGTCGGGGTAGCTGTTCATACAAGTGTGTTAACTGTCGTTCAAGTATTGGGTTATTAGGAGGGAGATACAATGAACAAATTGTGTAAGTCTTTTTTAAGTGAATTTTGACAGCTACAGCTTGTAATTGAGTTGCAACTGTTTTTTTGAGTGAGCAATATCTCGTCTTACAAGAAGAGCACTTCCACCCGAATTTCCCTGTATAGGGAATTGGGAGTGGAATGCAAAAAACTCTTTAGGAGTAAGCATTTTGTTGTTGCTAAGCATAGTCTCTTGTAGTGCTAAGCATACTGGATTATAAGTATTAATCAAACATATTAGCTCTTCATATTTGGCGCAAAGTCCCTGGCAGTTCCATTGTAGTATAGCAGAGAAAGTACCTATTTTCTAGAGGATGATCCCCTGTCCAAGATCGTTTTGTTATGTTTTTTCTTCGAAGATGACATCTGAGTTTTGTGACGGACTTTTGGTACAGTTCCAGATGTCGAAAGAGTACTTAGAGGGTCATTTGAATGTACCAAGTGATCACTTATGATGGTATTTGAAACAGCAGTATCTTTAGTATTATCTTCGACCCTTGCAGTATCTGGTTTATCATTTTCAGCTAGTCTAATTTTATTGTCTAAACCAAGCTGAACTGAGTTTAACATTTTGTTTGCCTTAGGTTCTACATTTGTTGCTGCTGTGTTGTATGATAAAATAGTGGGAATTGACTCATTATTTTCCATTAATTCCGATGTTCTATGAGGGTCAGCTGAACCACAGGATGGTGAAGGTTTACTCATTTTTTGTTTTGAATCAACTTTTTCTACGGATGTATCTCCTTTCTCAAGGTGCTTGACTTTTGATTCAGGCATTGTTACAGACTCTTCACTTAAAGTCCTCTTGTTGACAATTTTCCCAGCATCCATTTTTTCTTCTTTATCTTCATTACACTTTTTGAGATTCAATTTCTTTTGTCTTTCCTCATTTCCTTTTACTGCATCTACAAATGACTTCTGGGTGTTGAATTTCTGCAAAGTCTTTTGTCTTGCTTCTTTAAAGGTAATGCGCTCTTGAGTCTTGATACAAAGTGTTTTCTTTTTCATGAGATACTGATACATGATTTATGTGCTGCATTATGGTCTCCCCCACAATTAGGGCAGCATGGAGTAAGTTCACAATTCCCATGCTCTTTTCTGCCACAGTTAAAGCATATGGCTGGTTCATTCCATTCTTTTTTCCTGCATGTTGTTATCAAATGGCCAATCATTTGGCAATGGAAACATCTTCTGGGAGCGGGAATATACTGTCTATAACTGGCAGGTGAAGTCATGCAGCTTTCAGAAATTTAGGGAGTCTCAAACAATCAAAGGTGAGTATCAAAGTAGGTGTTGGATGTAATATTCCCAATACTTTTTTCTTGATTCGTCTCACATCAACCACCTTTTGATCAGCAAATTCTTTTCGGAGAGTGTCTTCAGAATAATGTAGGAGTTCAGTATTATACACTACTCCTTTCGATTGATTCATTGTTTTGTGAGGAGTGCATTTTGCTGTGCTTCCTTCTACAGCACTAATAGACAGTAATTTTCTACTTTCATCTGGTGATGAAACTTCCACAAGCAAGCTTCCTTCACCTTGAGAGGCTATCTTTGGTTCTCTGCCAATGCATTTTACAATACCTCTATGGACATCAAATATATTCAGTTCTTTTATGCTTTTGTCGAGATCAAGAGAAAGGTATTTATTATAAGTCTCAGGTTCTTGAGATCCAAGTAAAATTCCAATATCAGGATTAGCATTCTTATTTCTATTATTAAATCTGCTATTCTTTCCTCTGTTCTGAACTACATAAGGGCTTGTAGTAACAATCAAAGAATCTTTGATGTTTTCATTGGAGGAGGTTGGGGATAGCAAAGGGAGGTCCTTATCCAAGCCTAAGGTTGTCAACGGTGCCAAAGAGTCGGGGGATCCAGGGGACAATGTACTAGACATATTATCCATGTTAGTTTGAAGGAAGGGGGGGGGAAATATACTACACACACACACACACACACACACACACACACAACTGCTTGGGAAGACCAACAAGGTATCGCGGACTAGACAGGGTCCGACATTCTCCACCAATGGCACACGTAGAAGTTGCTTCCCCACGGTCTGCCCAATACCCTACCCTTTCGGGATAGCACCAATATGCTTGCAGTGGCCCAGGTATAAGCCGATCTGCCTGCTAGGAGTTCTACCCCCACTAATGGGGACAGACTCCCCACTCCAAACATATTGGTGGGCTTCCGGACAAAAGCCAGGAGTCCCATCCCAAAAACCAGCCCCCCCTGGATTCCGATGGGCTTATCCCTGGAGATGGTTCCGCCCTTAAGATAGCAATGGGAAAATCCCATCACCATCTCTTGGGTCCAAATCGTATTGGCTGATGACTCACCACCATAACTCCCACAATTAGCTTCGAATGCAAACCCCCTCCAAACCACGAACCCCTCCCAGACTCACCCAAGCAGAAAAATTTTTCGAAAGTGGAAATGTCCACGCAAGTTACTGCCAAAAGCTTTGTAGGCGTTCCGTCAGGATCCGGCCTTCGCAAACTTGAAGGCAGAATCCCTTACCCCCTCACCACGTGAAGGAACCTACTCGAGGGGTCCAGAATGGAAATACAACTTGCCAGAATGTACGTACATCACTCAAAAACCCCATTGGAATACTTCGAGCATTTCTTTTATAATTAGTTTTAGAACATTGTTGATCAATCAAATTTGTACAACTCAGCAAGAATAATATGGAAGAATTGGAAAAGTATAGTGGCACTGCGCTATACAGTACCATACTTCATTTCCCTAGAATTCGTATTGGAAAAAGTCTTGTAGGGTACCAAAAATTGCTGAAGTATTTTTATATAAGCAATGGGAGGAATTGAAAAAATACTTGCACTTCAATGATAATTCAAACATGCCTCAACTTACAGATGAAAAGAGGGATAAGCTGTTCTAAATTAGACTTCTGTTTGATACACTGCTTCAGAAAGGTCAAGAAATTCTCGTCCAACAAATGATGAGGGTAAAATTAATGGCTGAAAGTGTGCCTCCAACATATTTTCAGACAATTTCTCTGTTTTTACTTTGGCTTTATGACTTATAATCTTTAGTTCTATGATTTACAATCTTTAAATGTATATTTGAAACTAAGTAAACAATGAAAGGCAGAACGTGTGAGAATTTGTTTTAAAAGACTTTTGTAACCAAAAGGACTAAAGTGCCATGTACAAGCTTTGGTCCATAAGAGATTAGTGGAGCCCCTCTATTCATAAAAGATGCCTTTTAATATTTATTTAACTTTTAATTTTCTTTACTGGAACAAATACTTTTATGCACATTATTGTTAGATTTTTGTGTACATACATACATTATATACAAATCATAATATATATATATATATATATATATATATATATATATATATAAATCTATATACATATATAATATTAGTATATACATATATATATATATATATATATATATATATATATATACATCATATATATATTATATATATATATATATAAAACACTACATATATATATATATATATATATATATATCTACATATTATATCTATACATATATATATATAACAAAATACAGTTGACCATATATATCTATATATAGAATATATATATAATATATATAATTAATTACAATACATATATCATTATATATATATACTAAATATATATATATTATATATATATATATACGCATTAACAATAATATATTATATATATTTATAATATTATTATATATATATTATACAATATTATATTTATAGTATATAATATACATATATAATATATTAACATATATATATTATATTATATACTATACATAAACATATACTTATAATATACATATATTATACACTATACATTAATATATATATTAAATTATATATATATACATATATATAGCTACAATATCTATATATTATAATTGATATATATATTACATAATATATATATATTACCAATATATATATATATACCACATATATATATATATATATATACACTTATATATATTCTATATTATATATACACTATATATATAATATACATATATATATTATATATATATTATATATACATTATTACCTAACCAATATATATTATATATATATACACACATAATATAGTATATATATAACAATTATATATATACATAGTATATATATACCATATATATATATATTATAATTATATATATTACATATACCTATATATTATAATATATAATAATACAATATAAAATAAATAATATTAATACAATATACTAAATATAATATAATTCATATATATAATAAATACATAAAATACGTATATTATACATAATCAACATAAAATATTGTTATAATTATAATATATGGTATATATATAATTGATATATCATATATATGTAAATATTATATATATAGTCATATATAATATATAATTATATTATATATAGCTATATTACATAATATATATATATTGTATAGTTAACAATATTATAAAATAAAAATATTAACATTAATAAATAAAAATAATATTAAAATAAATAATAAATATATAAAAAATATAAAATAAACAAAAATAAAAATAATAAATATATATAATAATACACATTCATAATATATTAAAACATACATATATATATATTATATAATATATATATATATATATATATATCATATATAATAACATATAATATATATATACAATATATATACATTATATATATATATATATAATATAATATAAGATATATATATATATATATATATATACATATATATATATATATAGTATATATATCATATTATATATATATTATATATATATATATATATATTATATATACTTTTAGGGCATAGTTTTTCTCTTATGCAATTTTCGTTAAAAGCAATTGCTTTAGTGGCATCAATAAGTTTCTTGCAGGTATCTTCATACCGACGAAGTTTTTATCTGATTCTCGTTCGTCAATTTCTGGTGAAAAATACGCAGACTTCCTTCTTCCATTTACTGTCGCGACAAAATTCAATAAATGGAAGGAAGTAAATCTGCGTATTTTTCACCAGAAATTGACAAACGAGAATCTGAAAAAACTTCGTCGGTATGAAGATACCTGCAAGAAACTTATTTATGCCACTAAAGCAATTGCTTTTAACGAATATATATATATATATATATATATATATATATATATAATATATATATATATATATATATATATATATATAGATATTATATATAATATATATATATATATATATATATATATATATATATGATGTACACACACACGACTCCTGCCTATAATTGAATTAATAAAAAGTAACTTTTAGTTTTCAAATGAGATAGACGTGTAACATAAGGAACGTGCATTGAACTGTAGTTATTAGATCGCAGGTGCGAGAGTTGTACTTTCGTCCCGAAGATATTATACGGGAGGTTTCACATTTTGATGAAAAGACTGGCACAAACATAGCTGCAAGACTTGCAAAACCATGACTTCGTTATGATGCTGTTCCATCACTATTGCCTAATTGTCCAGCTTACTTATCTCCAGAATACAAGAGAGCAATGCTGGAGGAAAAAGCTTTGCATGCTGCAATAGTAGATAACTCACGATGTATATAAGAAGAGTAAAAAATTTTCGTAATCTTAAGGATGTAACCGATAGCAAATTGAACTTCGTTGACACTTCTTATTGGACTATATTAAGAAAAGAGAAATATTTGCTGATTTGTAGGGTTTTGGAGCCCGCATTAAGTCATATGCCTGTGTCTTTGTTCGTATATGATGATTGTTCAATCCGTGTATTTGTTCACGATGCTGAAATTAACCTAAGAAATGCGGACGTACAACTTGTTTTCAAAAGAATCTAGCAGTACCGTTCTTATTTTGCAACCAGTCATTTGTTTGTTGACAACCGTACTTGATAAAGAAAGTCTCTTTTAAGTCATCCATACAAGTTTACGCAAAAGGCATTGTGGCCATAAAGTCTCGGAAGACAAAATGTGAATCTAGTATTAAAGGTTTTTAATGAGTATGCAATTGAAGCCCTGTTAACTTTTGGAACGAAAAACTTCCTGCCATTTTCATCTAAAGTAGCAGATTGCATTAAGGTAATTCACATATGGTGGACCATAATGAAAGTAAAATCCAAGTTTAAAGGGAAAAGGCTTAACAACCAATATTCAACACCTCTAACAAATGATGCTGGAGATATAAAATATGAATTTCTCAATCATTTTTATCTATCGTTACAAAAGTTTGGGTTGGCAACAAGGGATTTAAAGGTAATTTAACACGAGACACATTTATAGCTGTGAAACATACATCTCAGAGCTTACAGATTACTCTATTTCTGAGCTGAAAATGGATTAAATTCTTATAGATAATCTAGAAGAAAGGTTTAGTGAATACCATCAGCCCTCAGGTGGAAACTAGTATAATATATATCAGTATACCAAGCGTTTGAATCCGAGAAAAAACTCAGAATTATGTCAATTCTTAGAAAATCTTTACCTATGAATGGCAAGTTTGTAAGTTTAGCAGAATTTGAGGAAATTCAGTGGTAGGAAACGAGTCACACTGAGCATGTTAATCTAGATGATTTTGATTTGAATATTGACAAGATAGATTTTGACGAATGTAATGAAGTGATTCCAGTCATATTTAGCTGTTTATTGTTGTTACTCTGTTGAACAGGAAAATGTTCATCTTGCATAGAACTTACGACTCATTCAAACGATGAAGAATTCCCCAATACTCACAGTTATAATAATGGTGTCAGTAGAGGTTCCCTTTTACACCCAGTGAAATTACAGTAAATATCATCATGCATAGTGACATAATTCTTAGTAAAATTACTAAAATGAAAATTTCCTTAAGAGCAAAGAATCAACGAAATATGGCACTGGCACTCATAATGAACACTCCTACTGACAATGACACTCGATTTCTAATTATGTCTGTGATGCAGGTCTTAACATGGAAAAAATCGAAAAAAAATGCTTGATTTTCCCTCTTCGTGCGTGCAAGAAGTTCGTCATGCATGCTAGATCGTTTGTGCTATTTCTTGTTACGCACGCTCAGTTGAGTAGCTACAACCATGATGAGAGGGTCTCCCGGATCACATGAAAATTGGCGGAGTGTATTGAACTGTTTAAAGAGTTTCCTGGTCTTTGGAAGATAAAGAGTGACGAATATTTTTTTTTTTTTATAAATCAAACTCTAAAGCAGGAATGTCATGAGAAATTAATTTTTTTTTTTTTTTTTTTTTTTTTTTTTTTTTTTTTTTTTTTTACTAAAGAAAACAATCATCAACTACCATGCTCACTGTCATAAGAAAAATTCATTCTTTCCGTACTTGCTATAGGCGAGCATTAAAAAAAAAAGTTCTTCGTAGTGACAAGCCTGGAGCAGGCACACACGATACACATGTACCCCCAGTCTGTTGTATTTTGAGGACCTCCATTTCCTACGAGATCAGAAGTACAAGAAAAAGGAATTTCTACTTTACATAGCAAGGAAGAGCATGGGAATTCATCTGTAAGATTTAAGGTTTCTTTATTCTTTAGCCTATTAATAATCCTTATTTTACTATTTTATGACATGCTTCAGTATACTAAATTCACTACTTGTCCATATTACTTTGTCGTATCCTATATCTACCTTAAGTCGTGGCTAGCATTAAAGGCCCAGGTTCATTATCATTATAGTTCTGTTGGCTATTTTGCCTAGTACAAATTAAATTATCATTAGGGCTTAAAGTTCATAACACAATCTTGAATGTATATTTGTTGAAGATGGTTGTTAAATTTCATTAAGTCCCAATACATAAGAATATATTTGTGGCTTATATTAATTACTCTTCGATATAAGCCAGAAAAATCGTGTTTAAAACTAAAGTTAATTTCGGAAAACAAACCTATATAAAACTGGCCAAGTGACTAAGTTAGTGCAAAATAGACCTTAGTCCAGGGATGGGGAACCTGCGGCCTTCTGGACCACCACGTGCGGCCTTCTATGGCCTTTTGATATATATATACATAGTCTATATATATACAATCCACAATGAAGTAAAATCCTCTTGTAGCTTAAAATATATATTTCTTGTACAGGATTAAAGCTTACGACCATCAACTGTACAAGAAATATATATTTTAAACTACAATAGGATTTTACTTCATTGTGGATTGTATCCCCATTTACTTAGAGGTACGACATAGTACCTGGCTTCTGCATATATATATATATTAATATATATAATATATATATATATATATATATATATATAACTATATATATATATATATGTATGTATGTTTAGTATGTATGTATTCTTTTTTGATATTGAACACTGTCTAAAATCTTTCTGCAAGCAAGCAAGCAAGCTAGCAAGCGCACACACACACACACACACACACATATATATATATATATATATATATATATATATATATAGTATATACACACACACACACACACACACAAAGGGAAAGTTATGTGTATAGTGATGTCGCTCCAAGAGATTGGTAGCATTTTTCTTCAAATTCAGTGAATCTAAACTTAAAGCAACTAGTTACAGTATATAAAGGCAATGTTTCTTAGCACGCTACACAAGCCTAGTGGGAGTGAGTTATTTCATGTATGATACAGGAAAGAGTTCCGGTCTCGTCCGCCTCCTCACTGTGGTCACTGGTCTGAGTAACTAACTACGTACTCTACTCAGTAATTGTGTTGTCGTGACTTACTTCATATAGCCTTGTTTTGTAAGAGTGAGTTAGTTATACCCTTATTAGAAAGTGTATATTTGCAACTGCGTGCATTAATTTTACAGACTTGCTTTTAATCGTTATGACAAAATTAGAGATCCAGTTATCGCATTCTTGCTAATATGTTAGACCGGCTGTACACTGTTCCAGACGAAACGGTCTTAGATAAGACACAATCAATCGAAGTCCGAAACCATGTTCTTGGAATCTTGGCCATGGATTTAGCAATTGCCATTTTGCAAGATTGGTAACCGTCGATATTTGATATTGATTCTGCAACAATTAGTTAATGATACAAATTACTAATCACAGAAAAAAATATAACTCCTCTATATATTATTTTTGTTGTTATATTAAAAACCTAACATAGTTGTGGATGCAAATTTATTGAGCTCTTCTCGAAGATTATTTTGTCTGGGTCAGTGTGCGGCTGGCCTAATTCATTATCAACCTTTTTTATGCCTTTTCAAAATAAATAAATTTCTTTTTGACCCATAATTATGTCAAAGTTCAAACGGACTTTGAAAGAAGAAACAGGATCTTTAATGAAGTGAATACTGCAGGCAAAATGTCTTGCTTGGTTTGTGATACTGCAATTGTAACGGTTAAAAAATTCAATGCACAGCAACACTATGCTCTTCATAAAGACAATAAATATGCTAAATTAGAGGGTGACCCTCGAAAGATAACACTGCAGAAACTGAAAGATGGAAAACAGAAACAAAGACAATTTTTCCAGCCTATGTTACATCAAAGGAATGCTACGACAGAAACAAGCTATAAAGTTGCATATTTCCTTGGGAAAAAAGGTAAGCCATTCAGTGATGCATAACTCATGAAGGACTGTATTTTTAGAAGTGGTAAGGTGTATAGATCCCGATAAAGTTAATAAGTATAAAGAGGTGCCTCTTTCAAGAAGGACTAACACAGATCGACTGCATGAATTGGCCTGTAATGTAACAGAACAATTGAAAAATGTAATAGAAAAAGAGAATATATATTACTCAGTATCTTTGGATGAATCAACAGATTCCACTGATTCAGCACAAGTATTGTATTTTATTCGTGCCATAACAGATGATTTTCAATTATATGAAGAATTGCTTGCTTTAGGAACCGTTAAAGGAAGGACACGGGGAATAGATATTTTTAACAACTTCAAAGAGCAATGTCATAAAATAAGACTAAATTTTACTAATTTGGCAAGTATGTGCACGGACGGTGCTCCTGCTATGATGGCTAAAAATGAAGGATTTATTGGACATCTTACGAAAGAAATCCAAAAACCAAATGCACTGATTTCTTTTCATTG
>NC_061109.1:12610102-12699776 GCF_015104395.2 Macrobrachium nipponense | reverse complement strand
TGATTTCTTTTCATTGTATTTTACACCAGCAAAATCTGTAACTTTAAATGACACTTTGCAAAAGGTTATAATATAAGCATTATTAACTATATTCGAGGGAATGCCTCAAAGCACCGTCAATTTCGAAGCATGCTGATGATGGATGACGAAGTAATTAGTGTAGATTTGCCATATCACTCAAAAGTACGCTGGTTGTCGCAAGGGAAAGTATTGGTCAAAATTTTGTCTTTACGAAGGCAAATTATTGACTTTTTCAAAGAAAACAACAAGTATTGTTATTTATCAGATCCAAATTTTTAGAGAGATGTTGCCTTTTTATGTGATGTGATGTCAAAACAAATTGAGTTAAACATTTCACTGCAAGACAAAAATAAATGTATAAAGGATATGTGGCAAAAAATTCAGGCATTTAGAAAGAAGCTGTTGCATTTCAAGTCCCTTTTGGCTCAATCAAATCTTTCAGAAGAACACTTTCCTCAGCTTACGAAAGTAATGAGTGAAACTGAGGATATCTATGGACATTTTAAAGAATATGAGTCTGTTTTAGACACATTGATAGAAGAATACAATAAAAGATTCAATGATTTTGAAAAGCATAGCATCACACTGATACATCAACTAAGTGAGGTTTAAAAGCAAGTTTCAGAGGCTCCTGAAGAGTTACAAATGGAGCTTATTGAAATGTCTGAGGATAATATCCTGAAGTCTCTGTTTGACAAGAGAGAAAATCCCGTCGAAATTTGGAAAAACGCGATAGAATATCCTCGTTTTCGTGAACATGCACGAATATTGATTTCCTGTTTTTCTTCAACATACTGTTGTGAATCCACATTTTCGTTCTTGGCGAAAATCGAGAATTAACCGAGAACTCAGTTGACAGACGAGCATTTGGAGGACCAATAGAGACTAAGAACCACTATGCTAGAGCATGATATCAAAATGCTTTCTTAAAAGAAGCAAACCCAAAGAAGTCATTAATATGTATAAAAAATGTACATGCTTGCTAAATGTTTATTGAATATTTGAAAAATTTTACATTCTCGATGCTTATATGATATAATTTTACAATATTATTCCTTTACTTGTTCCTTGAATACAAAAAACCTTCTTTCTTAATTGAAATAATCTGAAATGTCATGCTTTCGATTTAATTCATTTACTTTTTACTTTGAAAACTTCTTACATAAATGAAATATTTGAAAATTCTTTGTTTTCGATATTATTTCGATATATAAAAAGTACATACTTAAATAAAGATATTTGAAAATATTAGACTTTCGTTTTCTATAAACCTATCTTTTTTATTAGATTACTAATAAATTACTTAAGCGATAAAATAACTTTAAAAAATTTCTATGCGACCTTTATGAGGGATGATGAATTGTAAGATGGCCTTCATGCACAAAAAGGTTCCCCACCCCTGCCTTAGTCTGACAACCGCGTTTGCATGTACATTTTTTTTCTTTTTCCCTTTTTGCAAAGGAACAGCACCAACATTGTTAAATTACTGCCAATATCTATTTCTTACTTCCGCTGCTGAGGATGATGCATTTCGCACATTAGTTGGTTCTAATGAAAATAGTTGCCTCCCTCCTTCTCCCATGACCCTAGCATTCTCATCCCAACATTTTTTCTTTTCAAATCTAGGCCAAAGATGAGAGGAACATATTATCTGTTATTTACTTGTGAAGGAAATATTGACTAAAAGGGGGTACAATGAGCAGAGTTGTGTTTACATTTCAGAATCTTTTTGCAATTGTTATTATCTACAATTATATATAATATATATATATATATATATATATATATATATAATATATATATATATATATATTATATATATTATATATAATATTATATTTACAGATTTTGATCGCCTCGTCTTCCCAGTATCATTAATTTTTAATTAGTTGCTAGAATAGCAGCCATCTTGCCACTAACATACGCTGACTTTAGGCGGGAAACATAAAGCAGACCAGAGATCGTCATTTCCCTTAGTAGCGGGAGGAATAAAGACTCATTTAAGAATTAGGGACGTCTCCCAAGGGGTGTGTGTTGCTAGCTAGGTACTTCTTAGGCCTACTCATAAGCTCCCTTGTCCTGTGAACCTTCCTTCTGGCCGTATGTCTGTTCCAGGATGACCTGCCAACAGTAGGGGAAATGCTACCCCCAACGCCCAGGATTCGCACCCGAATCCGCTCTCAGTTCAGCACAGCCTTTGACCCAGGACAGACGTCCAAACCAGCCTGCCCAAAGGTGCTTAACTGGCGCGCCCTGAACTCTGACAAAGCCAACGCCAACTTCTCCAAAGCTCCTCTACATAAGGCACCCAGGTACGTCTTGAGTTACAGTCATATTGCCAGTTCTTTTCCTCCGAGTCAAATAAACTCTTCCACATTTTCCAATTCAAATTCCTACATATCAAATGAACCTCCCTTTGTTCCTTCTCTGCCTAACGCCCGCATGCTACCCTTTTGTGATCGTCCCACATAAAGAAAGGCTCCATTGAATATTTCATTTAAGCACAAGAGTTCCACCCCCAGTGAGTGTTAGATTATTATTATTATTATAAAGTTAAGATTTACCAGCCCAATGAGTCTAACCAGACTCTTACAGTGCTGGCCCGAAATCATTCGGGAGGAAATTATTTTAAAAATACGCTCATAAAATGTTATGTCTACAACATGGAATGGTATGGAAGTTAATAAATTATAATAAATTAATGATAAATGAGGGGGTTGTTAAGTGATATATGAGGTTGGAATTAAAAATATGAATTGAACTTATAAAAGACTGAAATAGATAAAAATGACAAAAGTCATCTATTTTAGTAGGGTGTATGTTAAATCTTATTAATCAAATGAAGTCTTTTTTTTTTTTTTTTTAAATATTAAAACTAAATAAAGAAAAATGATCTAATTCTGATAGTATTTCTGATAATGATTTATTGCCTAAATATAAATTTCTTTCTCTATTAAAAATTAGGCATTCACATAAAATATGCTTGACTGTTAAAATTGTATTGCACATATTGCAATAAGGGATGTTCCCTTGAGGAGTTATCATTAAATACTCGTGAGTTAGTCTTGTGTGGCCTATTCGTAATCTTGTTAATATTACTTCAGCTCGTTTTTCATTTTGTACTGATGTATTCCACAAATCTACTTTCTGTTTGATGCACTTTAATTTATTGGTGTCTGCTTCACTATCCCACAGATTTTGCCATTTTGTTTTTATGCGCTGCTTCACTGAGTTTGTATAATCTGTAGCAGGCAATCTATTGTCAAAAATTGGTGAATTTATCCCAGACTTGGCCTTTTCATTACCTTGGATTCCAACATGGGCAGGAATCCAGCATATTTCAATGTTAACCCCACGTGAATATAAGTTATTGATGATTTGTTTAATTTGCTTTACTAAAGGGTTCTTATGTGAATAACTCTTGGAGTGTTAGATAAAAGGGACTAACCTTGCAGCTGAAATATTGTGCAAAAAGTCCTTATTTCATGTTGTGTGTAATTTGGGAACTCATTTCCTGATTTGCTGGGTCCGTGCTCAGTCTCCTCGCACGCAAGAACTTCCTTACTGCTAGATACTATCAATTTTAGAAACCAGCATTGCAGTAGTACTTGATTTTGGCCAGTTTTTCCATATTGTGAAAAATAGGAGTGATCCAGACATATTTACGGCACTCTAACCACCTGTGGCCAATTTGCCTTGTCTTCATCTCAGGCCAGTATTGATTGATTGTAAATAAAATTAAATTAGAGCAACCGGCTAAGATTTTAATGGCAACCTTCCAGAGAAAAAACTAATGATCGATTGTGTCTATTAAACCTGGCATCACAACATCTAGGTAAGACACCGAAATAAATTAAATGGAAAAAATTGAATTTTTAATAAATTTCATATAAAAATATCTATAAATATATGTATATAAAATTCTTTTTCATATATATATAAAGTTCTTACATAGACAATCTATGTATAATTTAAATTTGGTTGAGGAGGCCCGCCTCCCTAATAAATTTATAAACCTGCTCTATATTACAATCCTTTCCAAGAATTGTAGCTTGGATAAAATTACCTACTCTGTCACAACCCCAAGAACGGAGCCTATGTCTCAAATTCCCAAATCTGGGACATTCAATGAGCAAATATTTCACAGTCAAGGGCACAGTGCAGTTCTCACAAAATGGAGGATTTTCACGAGACATCAAGAACCCATGGGCGAGTCTTGTATGTCCAATCCTCAAACTGCACAACATCGTTTTTGGTCTCCTTGGCATAAACGGATATGACCAAGGAGACACACATGACGTGATACTACCCATTTTTTGATTAGTTAAAATATCCTCCCACTGGGACTGCCAACATTTTTTTAATTCTCTGACCTACTAGAGGATATAAATCCTGATATGGTAGCAGGCATCTTGTGGGTTCTGGGGAGTTGACTGCCAACTTTGCAAGTTGGTCAGCTTTCTCATTCCCAGCCACCCCAACATGGGAAGGCACCCAACAGTACTATTTCTTTCCCTCTTCTTTTCAGTAAAAGCAGCCATTGCAATATATCTAAAATCAGAGGGTTTAAAAGATTAAAAGATCCCAGCGACTGAAGAACACTTCTTGAGTCACAATATATAATAAAATTATTTTCATTCTGAATAAAAACTTCCTTTAAAGCCTTTAAAACTGCATATAATTCTGCTGTAAAAATCGATGCAACAGGAGATAACCTGCCACTTCTCTCTAAATCAGGGAAGGCTACTCCAAAGCCGACGCCAGCATCTGACTGAGCCGTTCGTGAAAACTGCAGTGGAGTTATCATGTTGCAAGGAGTGTTCTAAAAATATTGACCGCATGGACTCACTGGACAATTCTGTCTTGGTAAAATTAAAATATCTGCAGAATTTTACCTCTGGGGAAGCTCCAAGGGGGACTAACTGAATATTTTGCTGGTAAAATTTCGATCCTTGGCATATTTAATTTACGGACAATGACATTTACTACACAAGCGCATGTATGAGGTTGTTTGGGGCGATTTTCATAAAAAGGCCAATACCTTTCATTTCTCATACAAATGCTGGTTAAAGACTTAGGTAGCCTCTGGAATCTATACCAGCTCCAAACCAGCAAACTTTTGTAATGAAGATCCAGTGGCACCTCATCAGCATCTACAACCATGCTCTCGGTGGGAGATGATTTAAATGCTCTTGTACACAACCGTATCCCTCCATGATGAATAGAGTTGAGCATTTTAAGGCTATTTGGCTTCACAGAAGTGTACACCTTACACCCCATAGCTTAATTTTGAAAAGAC
The DNA here is from genome assembly GCF_015104395.2 of Macrobrachium nipponense. NCBI lineage: Eukaryota > Metazoa > Arthropoda > Malacostraca > Decapoda > Palaemonidae > Macrobrachium > Macrobrachium nipponense. The sequence goes on along the minus strand of NC_061109.1, from coordinate 12,694,456 downwards.
CAAGGCTTTATATAATCTCAACATTTGAGTTCGGTCTGCACCCCACGAAGTGTGAGACAGGACTTTCAGCAAATTCATTGCTTTCAAGCATTTTGCCTTAATATATTTCAGATGTGGAATCCTGGTCAGCTTGCTATCAAATATCAAACGAAGATACCTTGTTTCACCAACACATGGAATTCTCTGCTTCTGAATGAATAGATCTGGATCAGGGTGGATTCCCCTTATACGACAAAAGTGCATAGTTACTGTTTTACTGGCAGAAAATCTAAAACCATTAACCTCAGCCCACTTAACTAAATTATCAATAGAGAACTGAAGGCAGCGTTCAGCCACTGCCATCCTTGATGCTGCAAAGGAAATCGACAGGTCACCAACAAAAAGGGTATATGTTATATCTGGGGGAATTATACCCCATTGATTACCAAGGAGAACAATGTTACACTTAAAACACTTCCTTATGGTACTCCCTCTTGATTAAATACATCTGACATTGTTGCTCCAACCTGAACCTGAACTATTCTATTTCTTTTTAAAAATCCTCGATAAAGATGGGCAAATTGCCTCTCAGGTTACATTCATAGAGGACCCTCAAAATGCCATATCTCCATGTTGTATCATAAGCATTCTCTAGATCATAGAAAACAGTGATGTGATGCTGCTTGTCAGTAAAAGCTTCACATATTGAAGATTCCATTCTTACCAATACATCAGTTGTGGAGTGCATTTTTTCCATGATCTTACACAAACAAGATGTCAATGCAATAGGACGATAATTTTCTGTCTTGAATGGATCTTTTCCAGGTTTCACGAATGGCAGTAATTTTAACTTCTCCCAAAGCTTGGGGAAGATAGGTTCTCGGTAAATTCTGTTAATTAGGCTTAATACGAAAAGTCTGGTATTTTCAGGAGTATGCTTAATCATTGAATATGTTATATCATCCAGTCCAGGAGCTGATTCATTACATTTATTTAAGGCTGATTCAAAATCGGTAATAGTAAAAGGAGCATTGTATTGCTCATGTCTTATCGTATTAAAATCAATTTCAACCTGTTCCATTATCCATAAAAGGAGCATTGTATTGTTCATGTCTTCAGGTATTAAAATCAATTTCGACCTGTTCCATTATCCGTCTTTGAGCTGAAAAGGGTCATCATCCTTTTTCTTTGCAACATTAGCAAAATAATGAGCAAACTCATTTGCCACTAACTGGGGGTCTGCTACCTCGCAACCATTGATCTTGATAACTGGAGGTTGACGAGGAGTGAACTTGCCTGCTATTTTTTTAACTCTCTTCCAAACTATAGTCAGAGGAGTTTTCGAATTTAGTGAAGATATGAAGATCGTCCAAGATTCTTTTCGTGTTTTTTTTTATTTCCATTCGAAAATGAGCTATTGCTTTTCGAAATTCAACACGGTAACACTCACATTTTCGTCTGCGGTACCTGGTGAAAGCAGATTTCATAGTTCTGTGAGTTTCCTAGGTATAGATTGAAGACCAGCCGAGAACATTATTGTATTAATAAAGTCAAGAGCATCATCTACTCAGGGATAGTGTCGTCTCCTAAAGCGATAGTTATCGCAGCGCAAGCGAGTTTCTGGCTCATGTTCGTCCCCCATGAGTACATACAACAACTGAGGCTTGATATGGTGTGCTTATGAATGTGTAGCATTGCATGATGCATAATTAAGCACGATGCTGGACAAGCATATTGGATCGTCTACGGCCCGCTTCACAAACTCATTTGGTTACTATGCGCTGTCCAGTCTCTCCTCTCCATGTTTATCTATGACTGCCGCTTCCCCTTTACCATCGTCTCATTACTGAAAAGGCGAGTAATTAGCACTCATTCTTATTTCTCGGATGTGTTTTCTCACCTTATTCACATCTCCCTATGAGACTAGTGAGTTTTTGGTGTAATATCTTAGTGTATTAAATTACTACTCACACAATCAAAGTTCAGTGTTAACACATTAATACTTGCAAATTTTACTTGTTGTCTTCTGCCTTTGTAAATCTTTCATATTAGCATATAATGTTACCTTCCCATTACCAGTGTTTCATGCAAGAATCTTTGCAGATCTGTGTAGACTGCCCAGTTTTGTGCCTGCCCCTGTATATCAACAGTGCCCCTCACTCACTTATGCCAGTGCCAGATTTGCGAGATTGTTTCAAGAATTCCAGCAGCACATACCTTGCTTAAAGTGCGCCACTATGTAGTGCTTTATTTTAGTGCTAATTTTAGGAGTTCTTGATCTCGCTTTCTTATGTCCATAATTCAGTTAGTAGGACCTTTGGTTTACTTGCTTAGTAATGACACTTTGCCTTGATTGTGAATAAATTTGGTAACGTCACGAGTAGTGCCACAGAGACTGATAGTGTTCCTGTATAGTTATATCTTCTGATAACCCTTTTAGAGAATTACAGTAATTTATTTAGTGTGCGCGTGTTATATTCAATCCTCACATTTGATATAGGAATTGGTTATTCTAAAAGGTGAGTATTCTTCCCCCTTTTCTGTTCATAGCAAGCAAGCCATCCACTAGTCAGGAGATTTTGGGTAGATTACACACAAGGAAATAATTTTGAGAATTTTGTAGAAGTCTTCTACCTTCCCTTGTGAACCATAACTATATATATATAATATATATATATATAATATATATATATATATATATATATATATATATAAATAATTTCTTAATGTCAGTATTCACTTATATATGAATCCAACCTGACTGCTCAAATCAGTATGAATAAATTAATCATTCGTAATCACTATATATATATATATGTGTGTGTGTGTGTGTGTGTGTGTGTGTGTGTGTGTGTGTATTATATATTATATTATATTATATTATATTATATATATATATAAATATGTGTATATGTATATAATGTTTAATGTTTGTGTTAATTATATTTATACGGACACAATATATAAGTATATGCATATACATTTAATTATATATAAATATGCACTATACATTATATGTATATATATACATGTAAATATTAACCATACATACTACATATAGGTGTTGTATTCAATAATAAATGCAGTATTTGTAACGAGAGCAGCAGAATGGACACTAAGTTGAACATCTTCATAATGTCCTCCCCTGAATACCTTAGATAAGATCCACTTCATTCTCTCTGACACAAGCAGATATCGGCAATCAATGCAGGCATCAGTCATCGGTGAGTAACGTTTTGTTTCCATTCTAAATCGCGTTGATGTCAATATTCCGATGCACTTCGCGTTTACTGCTGCTGCTGCTGCTACTTCGGAGAAGGCTTCTTGGAAAATACAAGAGGTGGTATGTTTACTTCAAGCACATGCCAGTCCTTTATTAATATGAATATCGGCCGCGGGAAACGATGGCCGTCTCTCGAGGTTTCTGTACGTGTTCCAAAGATTCCTGGAACCCAGGCTTGGAAATGTTAAAAGGGGAAGATGAAGTCAACCGGAAAATATACGTTCAGCTCCAAGAGTTCGTCATTCCTGCTGGGCAAGAGAAATATGGTTTTGTTTACAAATTTCTAAACTATTTTTCCTGCGTCGTGACTGACTACTTGGCAGCAAGCACTGAACTTGTACTGTATAGTCTCAAATATATTCCTCGTCTTTTGACGGATGAATCTACGTCACTCATTTCCAAAGGATATACGTTTACAAGTGATATCTCACTAAACTTCATTTATAAAAATACGGAGAGAAAACTGTACACTCTTAAATGATGGTACTGAGAAATATCGATACAAAAGGAAATGGCAGAAAACTCAAAATCACAATAAATGTATTGAGTTTTGCTCTCATGAACATAACGAGGCTTTTCTATAGCTATATCAGTTGCGGTGCCGTGCCTGTGTATTTTCATAAAACTGCCAATGCCTTTCATTTCCCATACAAATGCTGGTTAAGACTTAGGTAGCGTCTGGAATCTATACCAGCTCCGAACCAGCAGACGCTTGTAATGAAGATCCAGTGCACCTCATCAGCATCTACAACCATGCTCTCGGTGGGAGATGATTTAAATGCTCCTGTACACAACCGTATTCCTCCATGATGAATTGAGTTGAACATTTTAAGGCGATTTGGCTTCGCAGAAGTGTACACCTCACACCCATAACTTAATTTTGAAAAGACCAAGGCTTTATATGATCTCAACATCTGAGTTCGGTCTGCACCCCACGAAGTGTGAGAAACGACTTTCAGCAAATTCATTGTTTTCAAGCATTTTGCCTTAATATATTTCAGATGTGGAATCCAGGTCAGCTTGCTACCAAAAATCAAGCCAAGAAACCTTGTTTCATCAACACATGGAATTCTCTGCCTATGAATGAATAGATCTGGATCAGGGTGGATTCCCCCTTTACCCTATACGACAAAAGTGCATAGTTACCGTTTTACTGGCAGAAAAATCTAAAACCATTAACCTCAGCCCAATTTACTATTATCAATGCAGAGCTGAATTGAATTGAATTGAATATAGGATTTAGGCATTAAGCCAAGCACTGGGGCATCAAAGGCCATTCAGCGCTATATAACAAATTCATTCAATCATAATATCTGTATACTCACACCATTTAGTACCATTTTAACCTTTAATATCAATCGCAACACTTTCATACAATAAAATCTAGATGTGAAATAAATAAGGATTAAAAGGTAAAATAAATAAATAAATTAATAAAATCAATTATAGCTCGTAATATAACCCAATACTTTGTATAAATTTTCTCAAGTTCAGGGTTTATTACAGTTTTCCCCAGTATATCTCTCAAAGGTTTGTCCTGGAGTAAATGTGTCCCTCCTCTGAAGATTAAAAACAGGACAATCAACTAAAATATGCTTAACATCCATTGTCACTTGACAGGTATTACAGTGAGGGGCCTGTCTCCCTTCCCCCACTCTTCATTAAATAATTGTGCGTTGCATGTGTATGGCCAATACGCAGCCTAGTTAAAATAATGGTATCCTCCTACTTGTAGCATTACAAGATGACCATTTTATCCACAATGGGTGGATGTGTTTCAATTTTGTATTGGTGGTCAGTTCAGACCATCGAGCCTGCCACTTATTTTTACAGTAAAGATGAATCTCACTTTTAAGATCTTTGTAATGAATACTAAAGGGGGATGGATTACTTAGCCCTGAAGCTTCCTTTGCTGCCTTATCTATCTGTTCATTTCCATCCACCCCAACATGGGCAGGGACCCAACAGAAGTGAACACTGATACTCTTCCTAGATTGCAGAAGTACTAACCAGTCCTGCACCTCTTGTACTAGATGATGGCCTGGCATAATTTGTTTTAATGAGAGTAAAACACTATTGGAATCCGTAAAAATTGTATAAAAACTATTTTGGTTGCCATTTTTAAAAATATGTTGGACTGCGAGAATTATTGCGTACAGCTCAGCAGTAAATATTGAACAGCGGATGGGAGTTTCCTTCCAATAACAATATCCCCCACCACAGCTGCACTTCCAACTCCTGCAGCCGATTTGGAGCCATCTGTAAAAAACATGTTTCCCATGATGTTGAGCAGCATGATTTAAAAACTCACTTTTCATTACCCTACTAGGTAAGGTATTTTTCCCTCCTGCCGTAAAACATACTTTAACAGGTGGATTACACCAAGGGGGAGACTTAGGATATCCCACCTCTGCTATCTGTGCTGTTAACAAGCCTACTTCTCTAGCATCATTTTTCAGCTGTACTTCCAAAGGCTGGGCACTCTGGATCTGTTAGGAGCCCGATCTAAAGGCGCCCTAACATATTTATAGTTAGGATTGTTTCTCACCGCAAGGGACCTAGCTAAATACCTCAAACTCAACTCCTCTCTGCGAATGGAAAGGGGAGGTATGCCAGAATCCACATAGAGACTGTCAATGGGAGATGTTCTGTAAGCACCTGTGCAGATGCGAAGCCCAGCATTGTGAACAATATCAAGTTTTTCAAGTAAAGTCTTTGCAGCTGACCCATATATTTGGCATGCATAGTCTAACTTGCTCAGACACAAAGATGTATAAATTCTAAGCAAAGTTGTTCTAATCAGCACCCCAATCAAAAATGCGATACAACTTTCAGAATGTTCAGTGACTTCTTAAACCCTGATAGATAGGTCATTTATATGGGGACCAAATGTCATTTTCTTGTCGAAAATGACTCCAAGAAACTTGATATTATCCTCATAAGGCAAATACAATCATTTAAGAAAAGGGTGGGATCTCTTCCCTTTACTTTTGAGTACGAGTAAAGCGAATGGCTTTGGTCTTCTGAGGTGAAAACATGAATCCACGAGAATTTGCCCATGCGGATGCAGCATTTATTGCAATTTGAAGATTTGGCATGCTTGTACGTGCAGATGATCCACTACAGTAAATTGCAAAGTCATCGACAAATAGTGATCCTTGTATGCCAGGAGGTATGTGCTCATGAGACTATTAATAGCAACAGCAAATAAGGTCACACTCAATACGCTGCCTTGGGGGACACCTTCTTCTTGCATGTAGGATGAAGATAGTTCTGACCCTACACTCACTTTAATTGAGCGGTTTGATAAAAATTCTTCATAAAAGAGAACATATGTCCTCCTATACCCCACGAGGCCAATGCTTTAAAAATACCACCCCTCCAGGTCGTGTCATATGCTTTTCGAGGTCAAAAAAGACACACCACCTGGTTTGGTTAGAAAAGGCATTTGAAATTTCCCTTGATAACATCAGCAAAGGGTCTAGAGTACTTCGGTTCTTCCTAAAACCAAAACTGCCTGTTAGATAAAAGATTTTTTGATTCTAGATACCACACAAGTCTGTTGTTGATCATTCTCTCAAATAATTTGCATATGCAACTGGTCAAGGATATGGGCCTATAACTAGATGCAGTTCTGGGTCTTTACCAGACTTGTGGCCTGGAATTACAATTGATGTATGCCAGGAATCAGGAGATGTATGGGAAGCCCATAGTCCATTAAAGGTTTCTAATAAAAATTCCTTGGTATCCACTGGAAGATGTGATATCATTTCATACCGGATGCCATCCTCACCTGGGGCAGTTAAAGAAGAGCTAGAGATAGCATTTTGCATCTCCTCCATACTAAAAGGCAGGTTAAAAGCTTCAGTATTTGAAGAAGCAGGAGGAACAACAGATGTTGATGCTCTAATTTGTTTGAAATGCTGGGGAATAGTTGTCAGCACTTGATACATGGGCAAAGTGCTTTGCAGAACCTCTGCTACATCTTTGGGGTCAGATATATATCTATTATTTTCCCTAATATTTGGTAGAGGCTTAGGGACGAATTTGCCTTGAAGTTTTCTAATCTTGTCCCATATTTCCTTTGAAGGAGTTTTGGTTAATATTATTGATATATATTTCTTCCAAGATGCTCTCTTTGCTTTTTTAAAAGTTCTTGTTTTTTGTTTGGCACAGGCTCTGAGGTACGCTATTCTATCTGCTACATAGTTTTTGTTCTCAAGTATCTTCTGAAGCAAGTTCGGGTCACTTTTCTTGCGTTGGCACATTCTTTACTCCACCAAGGAACTACAGGGCGATGAGGTAAACCGCAATGTTTTAGGTATAAACTTGCTAGCATTATCATCAATAATATTTTCAAGATGTTGATAGGCATGCACTGGGAGATGTAAATTCATCATACTCTTTATCAGTGTGTGAACACTTTTTCATAAGCTGCCCAGTCTGCCTCGTCTATCTTCCATTTTGGTGGACACTGAGAAGGAAGATTATGGACATATTTTAACATTATTGGCCAATGGTCACTGCCATGTAGGTGTTTTCATTTACTGACCAAAGGTAAAGGTAGTCCAATCGAATGGATGAGGAACAGATTGACAAATCAATGGCTGATGTAGAGTTGTGGAATACATCATACCTAGTTGGAGAACCATCATTCATTAGTATTACATCATTGTCGTCGATTAATTCTTCAACAAAGATTACCCCATCTATCGCATACATTTCCACCCCATAAAGTATGCTTTGCATTAAAATCACCCATCAAAATAAAAGGGGCAGGAAGCTGATTGATCAGGTCTTGGAGGTCAGAAAGGCTAAGCCTTCTTGGATTCCCAGCATGATCTAAGAGGAAAAGTTTCTAAAGATGGTTCAATATATAGCGAGCATAAAGTAATTTTTTTTCCGATATGAGTTCTAACTGCACATGCCTGTAGTGGTGTATTGAGTGGGATTGTTTCAAATTTTACAGATTTGTGAATAATAAAACCTGTACCACCTTGAGCTCTTGCACCTTGCAAAGGAGGGGATCTACAAAAATGATAATTGAGTCCAGGGATTAAATGGTTTGTCACTGATCTTGGTTTCCTGTAGACAAATTATCTTCGTGTCCAAGTCCCCTGGTTAAAGTTTTTTATTTGCTCAATGTTAGTACTTAGACCTCTGCAATTCCACTGGATAATAGACATTATCTTTTGTTATTATTTTTCTTTGTCTCATTTGTCTTTTGGGACTTTTCAGATGAAGCCATGTAAGGACTGGAGATGGAAGGCTTTACTAGCCACCGTTCTTCTTTTCTTTCTTTCTGTGATCTTTATACAAGTCAACCTTGGGATCATGAGCAGTAGGGCACTTACCTGATTTGGATGAAGGTGAGGAGGATGGGGACCTTTTCCTCTTTGGAAGATCTTGTTTTCTAATCTCCATCAAATCAGGTAGAGATTCTGCCTGAGACAATACATTTGAGGTGGTGGAAGCCACATTGGCTTCCTTGGAGGATTGTGCTAGAACTTCAACAGTTCGAGCACTTGGCCCAGAAGGCTGGGCTACTACCTCTAGGAGAGGTGCTCCTATCAGTGACACTACTTTTTGGTGTGGTGGAAACCATCTTGACCTCTCTGGAGGTTTGTGCTCTGGCTTTTATAAGCCGAGCACTTGACCCAGATGGCTGGGCTACTACCACTAAGGGAGATGCACCTGACGGGCAGGTGCTACCACTGGTCCCCCTGTGGTAGTAGGGGTAGTGGATTATAATCTTTTGGTGGCATCTTAACCGCTTGAGCAAAATTAAGTTGTCGATCGAGTAAATGCTTTGCATAACCTACACTAATATGTTCAGCATTTGCTTTCAAGATGGCAGCTTCTTCTTTCTTGTATTCTCTACAAATTTTATCATTTGATTTATGATGATCTTTACAGTTTGCACAGGTTGTATCTCTTGTTGCATTGGCCATGTTCTAACGAAGAACAGTTAATACAGATCTTCGTATTATTGCAGTACCGGGAAGGTGACCGTACTTGAAACATTAAAGCATTGTAAAGGCCTAGGTTTATATTCTCGAACACGTACTTTTTCATTCTCAATAATTATATGATCTGGTATGACAGGGGTTTCAAATGTTAAAACTACCATGCTTGTTTGAGGATCTTACTTACTTTCCAAACATTATCAGGGCACATGTCCAGAATTTCTGGTTCTGAAAATTCATATAGATCTTTATCAAAAACTACTCCTCTACCATAGCTGAAGCTCATATGTGGTTTAATATCCTTAATAGGATCAATTTCTGCAATCTTCATGCCACAAAGCATGTGAGCTTGAGTATATGATTTTGCATTAATCAAAACAGATTGCTTACCGTATCTACTTATATCCTTACTTTTAATTAAACCAACTTTTTTTTGTATAAATTTTACTCATCTTATAATAGTTATAATTTTCTATCTTCCCAGTTGCAATTATCCATGTTGTTTGGGGCTTGGGGGTTCTTACTTCTGGAAGTCCATGCTCTATTTCTTTTCAACCATTCTTCTGGTTTATATACCTCTAGGTGTCTTGGTGCTTTATCACATAGAGCCCCAGAAATCAAACAATTGTCAATTCTTATGCTCTCTAAATTTTTATTTGCTTCTAAAGCAATCTCAAAACTTGAAAATGATACCAAGCTTCCCAAAATCCTTTACTACCATTAAGCTCCATTAAAATTTCTTTGATTGCCCCAAATCTACAGAAGGCTTCATGAATTATGTCATAGCTACAACCAATTGGTATGTTTTTTAAGTGGAGAATTTTCAGATTTTTGTTGTATCTGGTAATGAGCCAGAACCAGAGAGTAAAGTATTACTGTTAACTACTAGAATTATTTTCCACCAGTGCCGATAAATTGTCTTTAACAACATTGTCAGAGAAGTATGTTGGAGGAATCCTTTTTATTGCCGAGGTTGTCAACAGAGCTTTCCTTATTTAAACAAGCCGAAGTCGTCTCTAGTGTCATGGGGTCACATTTTCCGGGGGACTGAGTTCCAGAGTCATATTCCATTTTTTCGTTTTTTTTTTTTTTTTTTGAAAATTACAGAGAACCAACTGCAAGCCATGGTAAAAAAAAAACTGGGCCTCCTCTCAAAGACTTCCCCCTCACCAAAGACACACAGCAGAGACCAATTCCCATATGTCCACTCCCTACCCTACCCGAAGGGATGGCTCTAACATAACATGATTGGCTCAAGTGTAAGCAGAACCCCGCTTGATAGGACCGAGGGCATAGCTAGTATGCAAATCATCCCCCCCCCCCCACTCATGTTATTTTAGAGGGGCAAATCCGGATAAATTGCCGAGAGTCCTACGTGGAGACTATACTCCTCCCCGGATTCCGTAGGCAAGTCCCCACATGTAGTCCTGCCCTATATAAATATTGATGTGGAATCACATCAATAGTCCTCAAGGTCTAAACATAATCGAGCGTGCGGACCAAAACCGCTATAGTCCCTGCCATTTGGATCAAGGTAAAGCCAAGTTCAGAGACCCAGCTCTTCCCAACCTACACGAGGGTTTTAGTGAAGAGAAGGGAGGACAGCTAGGGGGAGTAACAGAGCGAAAAGAAAGTAAGAGATTGGAAGATGATCAAGTAAGAGAAAAATTGAGACATTTAGATTCAAACTAGGAGATAATTCTCCCAGTTCGAAAGCCCTCTTGCCCGCTACGCATTTTCAACCATAGGTTGGAAATGCGTAACTCCGTCAAGGCAGTCTCAAATCAAGAGGGAATGCAGAGCTGAAGGCGGCGTTCAGCCACTGCCATCCTTGATGCTGCAAAGGAAATCGTTAGGTCATCAACAAAAAGGGTATGTGATATATCTGGTGGAATTATTTTAGAAACCCCATTGATTACCAAGGCGAACAAGGTTACACTTAAAACAATTCCTTGTGGCACTCCTTCTTGATTGAACACATCTGACATTGTTGCTCCAACCTGAACCTGAAATATCCTATTTTTTAAAAAAGCCTTAATAAAGAGGGGCAAATTGCCTCTCAGGTTACATTCATAAGGGACCCTCAAAATCCCATATCTCCATGTTGTATCATAAGCCTTCTCTAGATCAAAGAAAACGGTGATGTGATGCTGTTTGTTGGCAAAAGCTTCACATATTGAAGATTCCATTCGTACCAATACATCAGTTGTGGAGTGCATACTCCGAAAACCACACTGAGCTGGCGACAGATATTTACCTCTTTCCAAGTACCACTTCAATCGTGTGTTCACCATTTTTTCCATGATCTTACACAAACAAGATGTCAATGCAATAGGACGATAACTGAATACAATAGGACGACAATTTTCTGTCTTGAATGGATCTTTTCAAGGTTTCACAAATGGCAGCTATTTTAACTTTTCCCAAAGGTTGGGGAAGATATGTTCTCGATAAATTCTGTTAATTAGGCTTAATATGAAAAGTCTGGTATTATCCGGGGTATGCTTAATCATTGAATATGTTATATCATCCCGTTCAGGAGCTAATTAATTACATTTATTCAAGGCTGATTCAAATTCTCTAATAGTAAAAGGAGCATTGTATTGCTCATGTCTAATGTATTAAAATCAATTTCGACCTGTTCCATTATCCGTCTTTGAGCTGAATATGGTCTATCATCCCTTTTCTATGCAACATTAGCAAAATAATTAGCAAACTCATTTGCCACTAACTGGGTGTCTGCTACCTCGCAACCATTGATCTTGATAACTGGAGGTTGACAAGGAGTGAACTTGTCTGCAATTTTTCTAACTCTCTTCCAAACTAGAGTCAGAGGAGTTTTCAAATTTAGTGAAGCTATGAATATCGTCAAAGATTCTTTTCGTGCTTTTTTTATTTCCTCGCAAAAATGAGCTCTTGCATTTCGAAATTCTACACAGTGATACTCACATTTTCGTCTGCGGTATCTGGTGAAAGCAGATCTCATAGTTCTGAGAGTTTCCTGGCAATTACGAGTCCACCAGGGAACTGGCCGGCGGATAAATATGCCTGAAGTCCTAGGTATGGATTGAAGACCAGCTGAGAACATTATTGTATTAAAAAAGTCAAGAGCATCACCTACACAGGGATAGTCATCAGCAGAGACATCTATTGAGCTGTGCTACTGGAATACTGCCCTATCAGTTTTACCAATATTCCACACAGGTAGCCTTGGAGATGGAGGGCTTGATGCTACACTCGCCACTATTGGGAAATGGTCACTGGTAAATCTATCATTTATAGTTCTCCAATTGAAGTCAATAAGGCAATCATCACTACATATAGATAAATCAATAGCTGATAACGTGCCTGTTTGAACATGAAAACGTGTAGACTCCCCAGAGTTGAGAATCCCCACATTTTCATCTTCTATGATGGAACCCAAGCATCTTCCTCTCTGACTGGTGACAATGTCACCCCAAAGAGGGTTTCTGCTATTCATATCTCCCAAAATAACAAAAGGACGTGGTAACTGTTAAATAAGAGATTTAAATTCATTGATGGGGAAGACTTCGTTAGGTGGTATAGAGAGAGCATACTGTATATTTTCTTTGAAAATGGATCTGCACACCTATTACTTGCAATGCTGATTGGATACTAATACGATTTTGAGGGGTGTCATTTCGAACATACAAAACGACACCACCATGTCTTCCAATATTTAGATTATAGGTTGAGTGATAGGATGTATACTCTCGTGGGCTGGGGCAGATATCATTACCAATCATGGTCTCCTGCAGAGCCATACAAACAGGAGACACTTCTGATATGGGCACCCTTATTCTTCCCATTTAGCTCTTAATCCCTGACAGTTCCACTGGAGAAAATTAATTAATTCTACTTTCCTTTAGAGGCTGTTAAATTAGAGCCTCTTTTAAAAAAATAAGAGCTTTCAGCTTACAACCTTGCTCTTTTTTTCTGGAAGGAGACCGATTGTTTAAGGCCGCCTTCTTTTTTAGAGGGTTATCGGTCTCAGGAACAGCAGACAAAGCTGGTGTCGCCTGAGGAGGGGTGCGAGGTTCGGACATTGATGCATCCTCCAAGGCATTTACAGCTGGTACTGCCTCCAGAGAGGTGGGAGTGCCAGGTATACACGACACAGCCTCCACAGAAGCAGGAGTACCAGAAATCACTGGTTCTGCTTCCATAGAAGCAAGGGTGCCAGAAACCACTGGCATCATCTCCATAGAGGCGCGAGTGCCAGAATCAACTAGCACCGCCTCCGAAGAGGCAGGAGCACCAGAAATCATTGGCATGGCCTCCAAGGAGGCAGGAGCACCAAATATCACTGGCGCAGCCTCCGAAGAGGCAAGAGCACCAGATATTACTGGTGTAGCCTCCAGAGAGGGGAGCAACACCAGAAATCACTGGCACAGTCTCCGAAGAGGAAGGAGCACCAGCAACAATTGGCGCTGCCTCCAAAGAGGCATGAGTATGGGTCGTCACCGGTTTTTTGTTTAAATTATCCTTGGTAACATTTGTATTTCTTTTTCGGTTGGCAGCAACACTGGAAAAGGATATTCCTGGTCTCGCATATTGATTCAATACTCTTTCTTTTGCCTCCCTAAATGTGATACATTCTGTTACCCTTAAAGTTTGAATCTCTTTTTCCATGATGTATACATCACAATTGAGTGAAGATGATGGATGATTGTCTCCACGATGTATACATCTGGCTTGTTTATTACATATGTCATGCTCTGGTTCACTGCATTTGACACAAGTGGCAGGCTGGCCTTGCAGTTTCTGCCTACAGGACCCTAACATATGTCCGAATTCTTGACAATGGAAACATGTCCTTGGTCTTGGGATATATTGTTTAATCTTGAAACGTAGCCAGGCTGCTTTTACTACAGTAGGTAATTGAGTAAAGTTGAATGTAATAATTAAATTGGGAAGTGGTACAAACACTCCATTTACCTTTTTCTTCATTCGTTCAATTCTTATTACACCTTGATCTTTTAATTCCTCTACAAGTTTTTCTTCGGAGTACGTCATAAGTTGGGGTGCTTATATCATTCCCTAGGAGTAATTACAAAAAGCATGTAAGCACATTCTACTTTGACTACTCCAAGGTGTGATAATGTTTTCAGTTTTTCAGTTTCTTTTGCTGATGTAGATTCCACCGTCAGCTTTCCTCTACCTTCATAAGAAATCTTAGGCTCTCAGCCACCACACTTCACAATATCTCGATATACATTAAAAATATCATAACTAGCTTCTTCCAGATTAAAAGTTAAATATTTATCATAAGATTTTTCAAATAATCCCGGTCCAATATCATATATATTTCTGCTCAATTTCCTTTACTCTGTACTGGAGCATAGGGTTTCAGTGTAATTACACTGGAAGGTTTGACTTTTTCCCATAGGACGATTGTCAGGAGAGGTTCCAGCAGTCATCAACTGTGCCGATTCACTACCATCAAAGGGCCCAGGGGTACTTGAATCTTTATTTGTTTTTATCATAAAGATTAAAGTGAAGGAAAAAAATAAACCTGAAAACCTTAAAAGACATCATCAACCTTTCATGGAGTTTATTCTTCCACTAATGGCACAAGTGAGAACAGACTCCCAAATGTCTGCATCCCTACCCTACCCCACAGGGGATGGCACAACATGATTAGAGTGGCCCAAGTGTAAGCCAAACCTGCTTGATAGGACAGAGTATTACAAGAATACAATCATCCCCACCCTAATCACATTATGGGCAAACCGAACAGAATACTGAGAGTCCTATCCTCAAAACTAGACCTCCCTGGAATCCCTGGTCCAGCCCTGCAAAATAGTTCCACCTGATATCACTCAGGTCCTAACATTATCGAGCAGTTGATGGTCCTGCCACGGTTCCCACTATTTAGCTTCAGATATAAAACCCAGTCCCAGCTATAATATCTTTTCTGTTTAACAAGTCCAGCAAATTTCAACAAAGGTGGGAAATTCCACAAAAATTAATCCGAATATAAGTATGTCATGTTTGGGACTTGGGTTTGAACTCGGGAAGAAATTCCTAGGGTTCAAGTGAAAAATGTTGTGTGCACGCTTGGATATGATTCATCTTTCTTTATAACTACTCGACCTTCTGCTTTAATGATTGCATCTTCCCTAAGTAAATTTGAAAAATATGATCATCTTCCTCAAAATCATGTTGACATCATTTAAGGTTATGTTTACGGAGCTTATGCTTGTTTGGAAAGGTTACTCACTCTACAGGTGTGTTGGATTCTCGTTACCAATCTCCTTATAATCCCTATCTGTCACTTAAATGACCTTTCCTGTACTCTCAATTTCTCATGTAAGTCAGTTTGTCTGCTGAGTAAAGGACGTTGAGTCGAAAGATCTTTCAGAAACTCCGTTGTTTATCTTTCGTTCGTGGTTTATAATATATTATATTATATTATATATATATATATATATATATACTTTGGTTTAATATATATATATATATATAGATATATAATATTTTATATATATATATACTAAAATACTTATTAATAATAATATAAAGTAGTGTGTGTATGTATCCTGAATGCCAAAGAAATTCTTTGATGAAAGTGTGGTAGAAAATCCTTTCAAGAGACCGTCTAACTTTGTTGCTGAATTTTATGACTGTAAAGTTGATATTAATAGGAAGAGGCCCTATGGCCAACTTCCAGAGTCAACTGGTTTTCCCAGTCTCAAATGGAGTGTAATAAAACTTTATGGCTCTAATGAAAATAACGAAAAATGGAAATGATTGTTTAAAGGGAAAATAAATTTGGAGTCCCAATTGGTATTTATAATCTCGGCCAGTGAACACACGTGCAATATACCAAAAACATAAAAATGATCGTTAAAACAACTGCAACGCCTAAACTCAATTGCTATTTCAGTCCACCATCACACACTGATGACTTTAGTCCACCATCACACACTCATGACTTTTCAATGTGTTCTTTTCAAGTTATTTATGACAGAAACGTCAAAAAAAATATTGCAGACTCGACCCCATTCACAAGTTGTCATGGATACCAAAGCCATGCGTCACAAAATCAAAAGATAAAAAAAATGATAGCTAATATTTGCATACTGGCTTGGGATGACATCATTCACCTCTTCAGTTAACGAGGGACAGAGAATTGTCGATAACGAAAATGATCAAAGCTCACTGCATCATGCACTCAAATCCTCTGCTCTTAAAGAAGACTACCTTTCCTCTCCCTTTTTCTTTGGAAAATTATTTCAAATCGTCAGAGGTTCGTGATCTACCTTTATTAATTCTAATTCTAATTTACTAAAACATATATCACGCATTCAAACTTTGGGTTTTTATTATGGAGGCTTTCACATTTCAGAAATTCCAGGGAACACAACGACCTTATTTTAATTGTCGCCTTTCAACTATTAAGTAGATTTTCAAAGTCTGATAGATTTTCAGTTTATTTCGTTGAAGGAGGAATATACAAGTTTCGCAAATGTATCGACCTCGAGGCAGGGTTGATTCACCTGCTTATTTCATGAAAAGTATTAATAAAAACCACATGCGCACTTTTAATTTGTACGTTTACCGAAAGAGGTCAACGAATTAGTTATGTTTGGAGTTAGGAATGTCCAAGAAGCATCTGAAATTTACAGACTTGTTTTGATAAAGACACGAAAACTCTCGAAACCAACTAAAGCAACTTGGAAAAAAGTTGAAGGAAACATTCACGAATGCAAAGCAAGACAATGTAATCCACTGAAAAAGGTACTTATATTAATAAAAGAATATAGGAATCGAAATTAAAACTTAGTTTTCTGAGTTCAAATCTTTATCATCTGGAGAGGCATAGTTAGCGCTAAACGAATTCACTTTTATTAGGGCCAAAGTAGGGAAGCACCCGATAAACAAAAATGAAGGTAGCTTTAACTGGGGAAATAAAGCAGGAAATACCACTTTGGAAGCTTACTTTAGTAAAGCTCAAGCATAGACGCAATGTATCCAACTTATAAGAAATTAAACAGATTGTTCCATATAGTTTAAGTAATAGATTAGTTTCTACATAAAAAAAAAGGTGAAACAGACTATTTAATTCAGATGTTGGTAAGGGTCTACTTAATAGGTAAACTTCAACAAAATAAACATACAGGGGCACTCGGTATTACTCTACGAAGATTTATGTGCACATTACTCGTCTTACTACCAAAAGTATATAAACAAACAGAGACAAGCTAACTTTTAAAGTCAAAACGAGAACTTAATAAGAGGACAAATACTTTGATTTAAAGCCCCAAATAGCTCTATCAATTATCACGCCCCTCCCCCACCCCCAAAAAACAAAAACCCAGACAAACACAACTTTACAGTCCACATTAACATATACAAAAGAAAAACTGATCACTTCTGATGCGAACAACATTGAAATTTGAAAATGTATACAATAAATTAAATTCACTAATTACCCTTGGAAAAAGTTGTATTACAGGAGTATTATTTCCTTACTGTGGCATGATAATTACTTTTTATGACCAAACTACCAAACTATTTAAGCTACAATGTGATACTCAAAACTAAAGGCTCAAGCAGTATCTTCACGGCTTACGTACAGGTATACCTGCGCACTTTCACCACCGCCGACACAGTCTGACGGAGTAATTTACGGCACTATAAATGCTGTCTCAACATCTGTGTTATTGACGCCGTGATAAAATCAAATAAGACACTAAAAAAGTAAATAAAAAAATAAGTTTAAAAGGAGTTTTACATAAGATATATATATCCTATATATATATATATATATATATATATATATATATATTAATCATACTATAATGGGCATAACGTCTGTGCTGTCTGTCTGTCATTCAATCACGGACAAACTTGGCAGGATTATGGTGGGGACCCCTAAGATGGTTTGTAATGGCCGTGAAACGAGGCTGGTTATTCCCGTAAACTTAGTTACTTTGTGATTTTTCATGCATAATTTCTGTACAACTTCACCGGAGAAAGTCGCAAATATTTCAGCTCGGAAACAATAGAAGATGAAAATGATCATCAACATCCGCAAGATTTTTTGAATAAATAAAATCCATCGGGACTGCCAGTGCACAAAATAACGTTGAAGAAGTACTGCCTGGTAATGTTGCTTCGGAATTTCGATCCTGCCAATGGACATAATAAAAAGGAAACCGACAAGCTCCTACTTTCTACTCTTTTTTGGAAGACACAGGATCATAAGAGCATTTATCAGTAGCCATAACGCACTGACATACAAGTTGCGTCTTTGCAGTAACATAATGAAAAGAAAGATACTTTACTATTCGTATCACCGTGCTAAGTAATTGACAAAGAAAACTAACCTATCAAAATCCCTGTTCCGTTAAATGAAAGTCACCGACAAAACAAAAGAGAGAGGAGGGAGGCGAGAGGAAGAGAGCGAGATAGAGAGAAGAATAGAGGAGAGAGAGAGAGAGAGAGAGAGAGAGAGAGAGAGAGAGAGCCATTTAACGACATTAATGCACTACAATTTTATAATTTTATCTTGCTATCGAAAAATGAGAAGAGAGAAAGAGAGAGGAGATAATTTGTGATTTGAGAGCTAAGTAATCCGATAATCCCATCACAGTCGTCTTCGTTACTTGATTTACATTGAGAGAGAGAGAGAGAGAGAGAGAGAGAGAGAGAGAGAGAGAGAATCATTAAAAAGAGGGTAAACAATAATGAATACGAACTTCTTTACGTTCATTGATCGTCCCTTCACTTACTTAAGAGAGAGAGAGAGAGAGAGAGAGAGAGAGAGAGAGAGAGAGAGAGAGAGAGAATATCATTAAAAGAGGGGAAACAACAATGAATAAGAATTTCTCTGTGTTCAGTGATCGTCCCTTGAATTACAAGAGAGAGAGAGAGAGAGAGAGAGAGAGAGAGAGAGAGAGAGAGAGAGAGAGAGAGACTATTCGTGTAATCGCCCTATTTTAATATTGCTGAACAAATAGTACATATAAATTTTTCACTTCTGCACCCGTATTCTAAGTTTGCTAGTATATATACTACTGTACATAAGCATGATCTAAATTTTGTTAAGGCGGCCCACCTTCCTAACAAAAGATATACAGCTTTTCTAAATTACAATCTTTCACACAAATCAAAGCAAGGATAAAAGGTTCGTCTCTGTCACGTCCCCAAGAGAGGAACCTGTGTACTATTAGATCCCTAGACCGGGCCATTTGACCAGCAAATGTCTCACAGTTAACGTCCCAATACAGTCACCCACTGAGTGGAGGATTTTCATCGAAAAATAAAAAAAAGTCTTTTATGGCCAACCCTTAGCCTGCACAACATCGTTTCTTGTTTCCTTACCACATAGGGATATGACCAAGGAGATACTGACAATGTCATACTGCACCAGTTATTTTTTTCTGACCTAAAAGAGGATATTTCCCAATATGGTAGCAGGTATCGTTCGAGTTCTGGGGAGGTAACTGCTTACTTACCAAGCTGGTCAGCTTGCTTGTTGTTCCCAACCACCCGAACAAGGGATGACACCCAGTACACTTTCAATAGCCATTCCAATATCTCTCAAATCAATGGGTTAAAAAGTTAAAACATTCTCAAGGTTTTGATGTAAAAATAGATGCAAGGCATGATCACTCCCAATGCCTCACTGGAATTTCTGCTTTAGTTAAATTGAAGATTTACAAAATTCCTACCTCTGGAAGGTTCCTGAGGTCTAACCAAATACCTTGCTGGTGAACTGCTGTCCCCGAGATGTTCAATTGACGGGCTATAAGTATCAATTTAAAAGCAAATGACCGGGGTTGCTTGGGGTGATTTCCATATAACTTTCATTTCTGATAATCTGTACCAGCCCTGAACCAGCAGTCGTTGATGTGTAGATCCACAAGCATCTCACCAGCATATAAAACTAAGCTCTCAGTTGGAGGTGACTTAAATGCTACTGTAGCTTTTGTCTTGATATGCTTAAGATGTGGAATGCAAGTCCAGCTTGCTATCAAATACCAACCCTAGAAAACTTATTTCACAAACACATGGAATTCTCTGCCTGTACATGAAAAAGTTGTAGAGTGCATACTCCAAGAAGCACACTGAGCAGGGGACAAATTTAATATTTACCATGTTCTAAGTGCCACATCAAACATGCACTCATCATTCTTCCCGTGATCTTACACAGACATGACGTCAGTGCAATAGGAAGATAATTCTCTGTCATGAAAGGGTCTTTCCCTGGCTTCACAAATGGCATTAATTTTAACATCTCCCAAACCTTAGGTTAGACATATTCTCGCAAAATTCTGTTAATAAGGCTTAATATAAACACTAGTATTTCCCGGTGTAAGCCTTATTTTGAATATTAATGACACTTAAGGTTGATTCAAATTCCCTCACAGTAAAGATACCTTGTGTTATTCATTCCTTGGTTTATTAAAATCGATTTATAACTGTCCCATTACCCTTTGAGCTCAACAGGGTTTGTCATCATTTGTTCTTTCCAACATGAGCAAAATGATTAGCAAATTAATTTGCAACAATTCCGGGGATATACCACCCAAAACCATTGATCATAACTGGAGGTTGACAAGGAGTAAATCTGTCTACTTTTTCTAACTTCCAAACTGCAGTCAGAAGTATTTTTAACTTAATGATAAGAAAATGGTCCAAGATACCTTTCAAGCCAATTTAATTTCCACGCGATAGTGGGCTCTCTCTTTTCAAATTTCAATACGGTAATGCTTGCATTACCATCTGCAATATCAGGTGAAAGCTGACCTTATAGTTCTTTGAATTTCCTGACATTTACGAATCCACCAGGGAACTGGTCGCCAGATAAATGTGCCTAAAGTCCCAGGTATTATTTGAAAACCAGTCGAAAATATAAGTGACAGTCATCACCTGAACAGTGTTCCTGGAACAATGCCAAATCAGTTTAACCAATGTTCCATTTAGGTAACCTAGAAGAGAAGGATTTAAAGATACATTTATTACTACGATGAAAACAAAAAGTTGCTGGAAACTCTTTCATTTATCACTCTCAAACTGAAGTCAATAAGGCATTCATCATTCCATATAGATATATCAAATGGTAATAATAGACGGCCCTGTATTTAGGATTCTCACATTTTCACTTTCTATGATGGAACACAAGCAATTCCCTCTCTTACTACCAATATCCCCCCAAAAAACAGGAGTCGCAGTGAAGATGGGGTCTCGATCTGAGACATTTGGTTTCCGTTATGTAACTTGATTAGGTGAGGGGGACTCGAGGGCCTATAAAGCTTGTTGTGAAATGAATAATGAAGGAGGCCCTTACAGGAATGCAAAAGTGTTGAAAGAAGAGTGCAGAAATCACGGTGATAGAACGATGGGATGACGGTGGATGAAAACTAAACAAGACGTGAGTGAAGTAACTACAACCATGAATGGAATTGGAATATGTGATTTTGGCATAAAGCCAAGCACTGGGACCCATAGAGTCATTCAGCGCTTTGCTGATAATGAATAGAAATGGAAATATAAATAATGAGTTCAACTGGAAAGATATAAATAATGACTTCAAAATAGATACCCTGATGATCGTTTAAAACGGTAAAATCGAGATTAAATTTCTATTGGAATTAAAAGTGACCATTTATGATAGGAAAATAAAAAAAAAATAAAAATTAATAATTATATCTATATAAAATTACTAGACATTTTTATAAAATCCACAAGCCTTTAAAAGAATGGAAAGCTTTATAAAAATCAACTTTCTCTCAGGAAAAAACACGTTAACGCAAAGGCTTATAGAATATATTCGGTATTGTTACGGAAGGGCATTGCGAAGTAACACAAATAAAAGTGGTGAAACCATGAGAAAAGGAATTTGGGCTACGTATTATCACTTGATATCAACTGACGAAGTCCTTGTCATAACCTCTGTCCTGCTGGCATGGATTCCGGGTGTTATTTTAATAAAGCTAAAGCTTGTGGAGAAAAAACCACTTCTCATGATAATAGAAAACATGGTCGTCTGTCAAAAATACCTTTGGACTTGCGTGCCCACATACGTTACGCATGAAGTGACAATTTGACATGTCTTCTATAGAACTACTAAAAAAGATGCGTACTTATCTACAACATACTAATGTGAATCTACATTCTAGTATATCTGACACCAATCAAGATTTACACCTGAGCAACTGGAAGACCAAATGAAATTGAAAGTCAGGATGTTAAGCCCCATATTAAACCGCTGGCTCAAAAGAAGCAATCTCAAAGATGTCATTAATTTGAGTAAAAGATAAAAAACTATTTTCATATTTTTAATGTTAAGTTTTTACACTTTTCTTTCTATTTGATCAAGTAATATTGCAAAAGGGTTAAACTAATTGAGAAAAAGAAAAAAAAAAAAAAAAAAGTCACCTACAGAATGCGGATTCTATGAGGGGCAACGAATTATGTGGCTTTCATGCACAAAGAAAGATGATCACTGGTGGGAAAAGTCTTCTGAATTACGGAACCGTATAAAAATTGCTAATTAAAGTAAGGCAGGGTAATAAGTCAGCTATACCTGGCGGAATAAATGAAAAAAAAAAAAAATAAAAATAACCTTCTTACAAAAAACTATTTCTTTATTAAATCTTACACTTTTTTCGTTGTTAAGGACCAGCTCAAGTATAAAATCAATTAATGGGTTACAATAACGTTTTCTTCAATTTTAATTCTGCTTCATTCAAACATTTTGGTTTTATACTATCCCACACAAATCTGAGTTGAGCATTCCGTTGGAATGCTCAAATAACCATTTCTAAATATTCCTATATGCTACAGTGCATTTCAGGGTTGTGTCTAATCAATTTTCGTCGATTAAATCGATAAAATCTTACCAATATCTATATGAAACTGCGGCCTAACTGGCAAAAATATGCAGTAATGTCTAATGTGGATAATCAAGGCACTTATCAGAGTAAAGCAAAGAAATGTATGGGGAAACTTAGCTAAATTTAGTAGGCACCCAGAGAGAAAGCTAGTTGTGACGTAAATTATGACATCAGACGTAATAGCAGGGTTCCCAGTAGTGTAAATCACAAATATATTACAATCTTTTAGAATAAGTATTAAAGGAAAAGCTGGGCAAATCACTGTTGAGAATGACGATGATATTATGGTTTCCATTGGTGATACCACGGTAATGAATAAGAATTTGGTATATATACATATGACAATCACTATTTTCATTTTACAGTTATATGCTGACTATAGGAATACATAGC
This sequence comes from Macrobrachium nipponense, assembly GCF_015104395.2. Classification (NCBI taxonomy): domain Eukaryota; kingdom Metazoa; phylum Arthropoda; class Malacostraca; order Decapoda; family Palaemonidae; genus Macrobrachium; species Macrobrachium nipponense. The sequence continues at coordinate 12,670,964 of NC_061109.1, read as the reverse complement.
AGTTAAAACACTATTCTTATTTACCTTTTGACTATCAGCTATACAAGAATTTTGGAATTGGTGAAACACAATCATAATGAAACGAAAATATGATCATTTAGAGGTGGTTGGTACAATATTTTGCCCTATGTACCTGGTAACCTTACATAATAGTAAACACCGCCGACAACAGGGCGAGGGCAGCCGATCGTCATTGGTCAAAGCCAGGGTATACGTGACTGGTGCTTCACCTATGTCAAGCCCATCAAATTGTCATCATGGTTTCATGACTGCCTACGTGTTGCGTGTTTTTTGCAGTATGCAACAAAGAAAGAATCCTGTGCGTCATATGCTCATTATCAACAAGTGGTTAATAAGGCGATACACAAACACCAAACGATTTAGACAAGAGGACAAAGGTGACCTTTATAAGGATTATACTAGAATGAAGAGTAAGAAAAAGTTATATATACAAATTTTGTTTATATCAAAGTATTTCTAACTTTTCTGACCAAGAATAAACAATGGCCGAATTTGCTTGACAAATAAACTATCTCACTGATTAGCTGCAACAACCATTTTTAACTAATGACCACCTTACACACACACACACACACACACAAATTTAATTTATGTACTATGTGTATAAGTATTTATATCTGTCTATATATGTGTATGTATACGGTATTATGTATTTATGTGTTCTATCACCCTCTTCCCTGATGTTGAAGTATGAATAACAACAATAATGATGATGATTATGATATTAATAAGAATAATGACAACAGTAATGAATGTTAATTATTATCATTATGATTAATTTTATTATCAACACTATGTGGCCGTATGCATAGGAAAAACAAAGTATGTTAAATAATGCATTTTTATTCATTGGCTAAATACTGGTCTTTATCCACATAGACCTTAAGACCGTTTGGCAAATTTCGCGGGTATCAGAACGATACTTCACATATCCTTGAAACTACACGGTAACAATGGTTTTCACAGACACTGTTTAAGACTTAGTGCATATTTCAAATCAACAAAAACTTTGCTTGCGCCATTTTACTGCATTACAAAATTAATACTCTCATTTAATGCTCATTTCCTTAATTCCATATACCACTGTTACTATACTACTACTACTACTACTACTACCAACATCTGAGTCTTCATCCATTAAGTATATGGGTGGGGTATCTAGTAACGTACATCACTGCAGTATCAATGAGTGGGAGGGTCATTAGTAATGACGTCATACTAGACTATGTACGAGCCTGATAGATTTAGCTAAGTTTCGCTTTAAATTTCTTTGATTTACTCTGATAAGTGCATTAATTATCAAAATTTAGACATCACTGCATATTTTTACCAATTAGGCTGTGGCTTCAAATAGCTATTTCCAAAATCAATCCATATCCGATGTTTTGGCGAGATTTTATCGACGAAAATCAATTAGACACGGCCCTCAAATGCACAGTAGTTCCAGTCGGGGAAAAGTTTCCTTTTACCCCTTGCGTTCACTCGACGCGCTGAATGGCAACGCTGGTTTTGTTTATGTAGTAGAAACTGTCGAAAATATGAATGATATCTGTTCTCAGAGTAGAGCCTTATTGGTGGTGGAGACGTTTCCTTACCAGCTAACATATATTCACTTGATTATTTGAAAAGAAATCAAATTTCCTGATAAAGAAAAAAGTGAATGAACAAACTACGTGATTCATGGTTTTATACGTGAGTTTTAAAGATTATATAAGATGTATCAGAGGGAAATTACATAACTTAATATCATCATAGATTTGCGTTTGGCTTTAGAGACTGACATAGGAAATGGGGGTGGAACCGTGGAGAGTGTATGGTGTTTGATGCGGGAGAGGGTGGAGTTGTTTGGACGGTAGAGACGATGAACTATCAAAGCATGCATAGCCCCGTTAACGATGTTCTCCTGACTCCTAAACCTTTCGAAGTTAGTTCTGATTCGCCATTAAAACGATAAATAATGTAGCTACGACGACTGAAAATAAATATCGATACAATTTCCGCAAAACCATAAACGCAACCTGTTCCTATACGAGAGAGAGAGAGAGAGAGAGAGAGAGAGAGAGAGAGAGAGAGAGAGAGAGAGAGATAGTATAAATTTGTTTACCGACATATGGGATGAGGCTCCTCATCTGTTTGTGTAATCCAAATATTTTCCTTTGAATATCATCTATTCTACGGAGAAAATTCCGTCAAATTTGTTTTGTTCAGTCCAAGAGCGGAGTAGTAGATCCATCTTAAACAGCCAACCGTTCTGTAAATCGTTATCAGAAACAATCAAAATGCCGTTTTTATGAGAATATACATTAATAGAATTATTGGAAATACTGAATTTCCAACAGATACACAGGAGTTTGGAGATGATAATCATGGATGGAAATATTTGAATTAATACAAATTTCATGAAATGTAGTGGAGACCCTGACAGGAATTCTATTTTTAGACATACTTTGTAGCAGTTGTCGGATTTTTTTTTTTTTGAGGGGGGGCCTCATTCGTCCTGGGTAAGAATATAGGACGTCTACCCAAGAAGGACCAAGAGCGGTCAGCTAAGAACGAACTCCGAAGTTTCCTTTCCACCGACAGCTGCCGAGATCACTCTTGACAACTTTTAATATGGAGTTATTTTTACTATTAACATAATCTTATAATACCACAGTTTTTATCATAATTTATCAGCCACAGACTGCTGCTAAATGTTCTCTTACTTTCAAATTATATTAAGTTCTACTATTCTTTACAGCATGGTTACTGGGATATGGAGTATATTTTTTTTGTTTAACATATACAAAAATCATAAAGTGGTACGCTATTTTCATTGTTACACGCAAATTCCATGTCTTTAGTTCTTGCCTAAGATAACATAAATATACTTTTAAATACAAAAAACCATCATAAACAACAATATGGTATTCAGTTATTTGTGCTGGCATGTGTCTCAGGGATCAATGACCAACACCAAGTATTGGAAGCATAATTGCTAGTAAAGCTAATATTTGTCTCTCAGATCCAAGGCTGGAATCAGACCAAAAGTGGAATGTGACCTCCCATGATTTCATAAGAGCTTGGATCTATTCTGTCAATTGAGAAAAGTGGCATTCATCTGCAACCATTCTGAATCATTAAAGTAGAATCTATCCACACAAGATCCCTCTACACGGGTGGTTGAAGTAGTAGAATAGCAGAGCACAGAACACTTAATTACAACTAAAATCGCGCATATTTCCCAATGAACACGCGCGGTCAACATCGCCTTAATAGCGGCTAGCTAACAGTGGTTCTCAAAGCTTCCAAGAGAGCAGAGGAAAGAACTTGCTTTCCACATAATTGCTGGAGCTATAGCCTGGCTTTGCTGTTGATTCATTAATATCATAAAAGAATACTGGCCACATTTAAGAAAATAATAAAAATAAATTTGTGATGTCATTAAGAAGCAATTACATTCGCTAGATATTTGTATAATTACGTGATTTCAAAACTCTCTCTCTCTCTCTCTCTCTCTCTCTCGAAAAAATGGGCTATGGAAAATCAATGTGATTTTGTTAACGAAGCTATGCACGGTTGGATTAAGATCACCCTCCCTACCTTCCCACTTGTTTGTTTGTATGGTGTTTTTACGTTGCATGGAACCGGTGGTTATTCAGCAACGGGACCAATGGCTTTACGTGACTTCCGAACCACGTCGAGAGTGAACTTCAATCACCAGAAGTACAAATCTCTGACCCCTCAATGGAATGGCCGAGAATCGAACTCGAGGCCACCGAGGTGGCAGGCCAAGACCATACCGATTCCCGTGGTGAACAACCCCGACCCCTTCTAACGCGTCTCCCTCCACCTCCGTCTCCTTTGTCACATGAGCCAAACGCTTAATATAATCCTGAGAAAAAACCCTTATATAACTATTTATCACGTTGTAGATTGTTTACACATTTTTTAAAAACCAAGTACTTTAGTTTTCATGAAATATGTAAGTAAATATATGTCAACTGGTAAGGAAAAGTCTACTACATAAACAAGAGAGGCGGTGCCATTTACAATGCCTCGTGACCTCAAGGGATAAAAGGAATATTTAGCCTGCCTGTGCTTGGCATACAAAAATAAACTTTTTCATTCGTACGAAAGACAACGGATGTGTGGTTCCTGAAAAAACCAGTCCTAAAACAAAGTTAAATAACCAATAAGCCTAAAACCGAGTAATCACGGCATCTAATCACCGATAGCTCAATAAATGGTGGGGGTGGGGGTTGTGTTGCAGTGATAAAAAATTAACTGTGAATGAGTTTCTAATCCTCGTCGAGAGAGAGAGAGAGAGAGAGAGAGAGAGAGAGAGAGAGAGAGAGAGAGAGAGGTGGGGGAGGATGGGCTAAATGCAGTTAAACTAGTTCCCCTTCATCACAAAAGCACACGTTTTCTGCTACTGAAACACACAGAAAATGACTACGCATGACGATGGAGATACTTCGATAAACTAGTTTAATACCATTTCCCCACATCACTGCTGCTTGCGTTCCACTTCTTTAGAGCAACCGTGGGGCTTTTTATCCCAAATTTATAGGATACTCTATGGGCAAGGTAAGTATGAGGCGCTTTTCCCGTGTTGATGGTTTATTATAGTGGCTTCTTAATCCTTAAGGCCAAAATACATTGTCAATCAGAATTGTACAATCTAAAAGGTTGCGCAGGCATATCCCTAGTGAGTAGGTGTGATTGACTGTTTGCGCATATTATTGAGTGGAGTTTGTCCAATCATAGTAGTTACACCATTATGACTGATAGACAGCAGCGATGATTGCGCCAACAGCTCAGTCTTTTCTTTGGTGCCATAGCGAGAGAGCAAGGGACTCTCAAGTTTTCTGGAGGGAGCTTATTTAACTCTATAGAGATTTTCCCGCTTTGTGGAAAATTAAAAGCGATGATTATATGAAAAGTTTTGAAAAGTGAATGCTACGTCAAATTGATAGGAAAATTACTATGGGAAATATCACAGATACGACTGGAGTCCCTGTATACAGAACAATGTCAGACCTTTATAGCTTAGAAAACTAAGTACGTTAGGGCATATTGGTATTAGGATTCTATTTCCTTTTTATTCCCAGGGGGAAATTTATTTCTAACAAGGTATTTGGTGATGATGTTAAAAGAATTTGTCATTTAGTAGTCTAACTATTATCAATATATATTTCTGTGTTATCTGCACCTTATTTAACCAACTTAATACTCTCCTTTAATACACTGCAGATAGCACTACAGGTCTCCATGTTGATACGACCAAGGCTTTGTGGAGAGATAGCTGTGGTGAACATTGGTTCCTGAAATGGCCTTAACCTTAAGCGCCAAATAAACGGTCATTCATTTATGCGCAAACAAACGAATGTGCAACTGTTAACGCCCACGCTGGAAGTCAGGTTTGCCCATTCATCAGTTCCTGTCCTCAATTCAACGAGACGACATGATGTATCGAGTATTCTCGCTCTTGAAAGCAACGATTCCAAGACAACCCAGTTGTGGATAAAGGACTGATATGTAAATGGTTCTAGTTTTACTTATGGTAATCTCTTAAAAGAATTATTGTTGTCCTCCCGAGTGCGTTATGAGAACTTTTTGAACATGGATCATTCTACATTCGCCTATTTTCTAGAAAATGTTATGCCGCTGAAGATACAAATATGAGGGATGCAATATCGGCAATTGCTAGACATCCAACTGGCCAGTCATTTTGATGAGCTGAATTTTCCGCAGCAATATCTCCACAGAGCCTTGGATGCATAATTATGGAAGCATGTACTATTATCATATATGTGTTGAAGGATTCGATTTGGATAGTGTCAAGTACCGGCTTTCTTCATTAATTAAACGGATCAGTGTACATATTGTATATACCTAAATAAATAAACTAATGGTAACCTTCTTTCGTAATAAGTACGAAATCCTGAAATTAAGTTAAAATGTAGCTCTCCAGTATCCTTGTAAAACCTACCTTCTGATTCCCCCTCCTGTCTCGTTCTCTTTACTCCCCCTCAGCCCCCATCCCCACCTCATGTTTTCCTTCGCTCTGGCTTATTTGCCACCTGTCTCGTCCCAGCTCCTGCCTCGTAAGCGCTTGTTAAGAACTTCTCTGATCATTGTGAGTACGATTATTATACCATATGATATTTTGGATTTGGTATTGGGCAGAATATATAGTTTATTATGTGAAGTTTTGTTAATTAAATGTAATTGTTTTATTGTTTTTTCCATATAACCTATTGTTAATTTTGTGGATTTAACTTGATCCTTGACAGTAGTTATATCTGAATAACCATAAATGCCATGGAATTTTTTTTTTTTTTTTTTTTACATAAATAATGGAGTAGTAGTCGATGAAACAAAATTCAAATTATACAATTAAATTAATATATATTTATCAAATACTTAATACATAAGTACATGCACGTTGAGGATAACAATAAAGAGTATTCAAATTAATGTAAATATATCAAATATGGATAATTATTACATATGCAATAAAGAGATACATATATCTTATTTAACCCTTTACTTCCCAGATATAAAAATCATTGAGCAATGCAATGAAATTTGTGAAAATGTTTTATTCCCCTAAGTATACGTCTGTAAAAGAAATTGTATATTCCCAAGTGAGAAAGCGGGACTACTGTGTAGCCCCTCACAAACCAATTATTTTGACACTGTGGTAAGGTAATGCACAATCTGTACCTATCAAAATTTAATCAAAATTTAATATGACCAGGCATTTAGTACATTGGTGTCTTGCGTTTTTCTTGCAAACAACGCATCTTCCTTGCTTGCAGCTCTGCTTTATATGGCCATTACCATCATAGTGAATGTCCTTTTATCAGAGTACTAGACAGAGGGCTCATATATATCATCTGATCAAGTTCGGACTTTTTACTGTTGACAACCTTCTTCAGTTCCCTTCTGTAATTTGAGCAGAAAGAGTTTATTTTCCGAACAGCCATGGCTTTGTTGGCGCTTGGCTGTTTCCTCAAAGTGTGGTAAATCACGGTAAATGTCCATAAACTCAGACCAAAATTTCTCATCATCAGCTCTGCTCGCCACGACGACGCGGGGTCATATGAGGCAATTGCGCTTACATTGCTACAGACAATACATCATTAATGGGCATTCCTTTGTCCAAAAGGAGAAATGCCCAATCACCTACTTTTACCAACGGACAGCGTTACACACGACGGTAATGTATGCACAGTCACCCAGTTTGCGCATTTATGATTGACAGTCTATTTGCCACTTTCAGGTGGGTACAGGGCAACTGGGGTTCGCTTTGGCGATGGAGTTTAGGTAGTGCGTTGCTAACCACGGACATAACATTCGATTCAGTAGTATTACTGATATCAGTAACTTGATACATATACCTATCCTACATCGCCCCAAAGGCACGCATTACCGTAAAACATAGGTATATTCCAAAGTCAAAATCAGGATATCAAACAAATAAGAACAGGCAAACAGAGAAAAAAAATTCAGCAAAGAATGGTTAATGGAAGCAAAACATAATAATAGCTCCACAAACAGAATACAATCTATTTTCCACCTTCATAGTCCTTCATCAAAGCTGGGTGTTTTGTTGGCCATGAACTACGCCTACCAAGGGGTGGGGTCAGCATATACCTTCTGGTCCTGGGTACGTGGCACTGCCCTACCTGGTTCTAAAGTAGGGCACTGGCTCTTTGCTGTTATGTATTTCAAGACATTCTGCAAGTCCCATGTATTTTGATTGAATATTGTCTAAATGGGAGTCTTACTATTACCACCCCCATCGACCCCACTCCTTACTGACTACATCCTGTACGAGGACTTGGTTGCCTACACATAGGTATGGCAACAGCTGTGCATGCAGGTCATATAATTCCTTTTCTATCTGTGAAGTTTTGACCATAGCCTTTTCTCTCTCTCGTATTGTCGTCATCCAACGATTATCCAATAGCAAAAATTCATTTGCCATTGGGATAGAGTCCTATAACTGCCTCCCCAACATTAATTGTGCAGGGGACTTGTCTATATCTTTTAGGGGAGTATTTTTGTATTGCATAAGGGCTTTAGCTGTGGCATCGGTGTCTAGGCTACCATCACCCATAACGTTGTCCCTTATCATAAGCTTAGCAGAGCGTATGGGCACCTCAGCTCGACCATTCGACTGTGGGTATTGTGCCGACGAGATACACAATTGCATTCCCATTGTTTAAAAAAGTCTAACATCTCAGTACTCGCCAAGTTCGTCCCCCCATCAGTGGATATCTCTCTCAGGGGTTCCCCACTGGTAGACAACCTCCGCAATACAGGGATGATCTTTGAAGAAGTTACACCATTACCCAAGTGCGACAGTTCCAGCCACCCAGTTAATCTTTCTGCATATGCTAAATAGCATTTAATATCTAACTGAAAGATATCTGTTAGTTTTCTGAAATGGATACACTGACAGCTGAGTGGGAATGAATGGTTCTCATTGTTAGGATGGCGAATTCTCATTGCACGTCGTACATTTAGACCTCTGCAATATTACAACTGCTTCCATCCCAGGCCAATATACAGACTGCTGTACCCTACGCAACATTGAATCAGCAGCTTGGTGACCTGAGTGTAGGTTACGCACCAGTTTCCCTCAGAGCTTGCGGCACTACCAAACGTATGTGCCCCTCATCAAAAGCGTAGTGACCAGTACATTGATATAGCTAAGCCGTTACCTTACCTGCAAATACGACTTTAATGCACGCTCAACCATATTCCTACTTTCTGGCCAGTTGCCATCTCTTACCTTTTTCAATAACAACTGGTAATCATCATCTTTGCTAGCAATTATCTCAACATCTTCACTGTCGATTACTATGATGTAGCTATCCACATCATGAAATGATGTGATCATTGCAGCAGAGGTTATCTCACATACCTCTTCTGCTTCCTCCATATCACGTATGTGGGTTCAGAGTTACACCATTCCTATCACATGCTACCTACAAATCAAAAGTATGCCAATAAGATTCTACTATGCTAGAATCATGCAACAATATATCATCAATACATTTAAATTTCCTCGGTATATCCACAATTACATCAACAATTCTTTTGGTGTATGCGTCCGGGGGAACGAAGTGCCCCATGGGTGTCAGACAATACCGATACCTTCCCCAAGGAGTTATGAAAGACGTAAGGTTTCAACTTTCTTCAACCAACACTAACAGATGGAATCCCCAATGTGCATCGACCGTAGTCTTAAAAGTATGCCCCCAGTGTGCATCGACCGTAGTCTTAAAAGTATGCCCCCAATGTGCACCGACCGTAGTCTTAAAATTATGCACCAGGACACTTGACACCATATCAAATGGTGCAAACGTAAGATAAGATTGTTTGTTTGTTTGTTTGTTTGTATGGTGCTTTAACGTTGCATGGAACCCGTGGTTATTCAGCAACGGGACCAACGGCTTTACGTGACTTCCGAACCACATCGGGAGTGAACTTCTATCACCAAAAATACACACCTCTCACACCTCAATGGAATGGCTGAGAATCGAACTTGCGACCACCGAGGTGGCACACTAACACCATACCAACCACGCCATTGAGGTGCTAACATATGATCAGTTTCCCGTTTACAACATGCATTGAGTTTTTTAAAATCTAGGGTCCTCCTCAGAGTGCCATCCTTATAGACTACCACTGCCATGTGGGCACACCACTCAGTAACTTCCCCAGTAGGAACAGATTTCAAGATAACTGCTAAAAAATCCTCGTCTATCTGCTTTTTTACTCTTTCTCCCAATGTTTAGGGACATCAATTGGTGTATGGTAGGCGTGCGGCACCGCACCTGGCAACATGTGTATGTGGGGCGGTTTGTCGGTCATCATGGGAAAGGGTCTTCTATTCACATCGAATGTTGTACCCGAGAAACATTCCAGCAGCCACTACTTGAACAGGGGAACGTTCTCCTCTGTGGGAGAGTATGGCAGCTCATTGGGTCTCTCATTAACCAACCCCCCCTGACCAAACCTTCTTGCACTTAATTACAAAAATAACTTAGGTGTCCCACTAACAAAATACATACTCACTTCTTGAGATGTTGCCAGTGACACACTTAATGTTAACCTGACAATACCCCATTACACTCATTAGACCTCCTGCTGCATGTTTTTTTGTTTGTTTGTATGGTGCTTTTACGTTGCATGGAACCAGTGGTTATTCAGCAACGGGACCAACGGCTTTACGTGACTTCCGAACCACATCGAGAGTGAAATTCTATCACCAGAAATACACATCTCTCACTCCTCAATGGAATGGCCGAGAATCGAAACCACGACCACCAAGGTAGAACGCAAACACCATATTAACCACGCCACTGAGGCGCTTTCCTGCTGCACGTTGTAGCTTTACTTCTGCTTTATTAAGATTTTTTAAATAAATTCCCAGCAATGCATATTTCAGCTCCAGTATCAGCTACAGCTTCTAATTTGCAACTTTTATTACCTTTAACACATGAAACCACAACATCAACGGTCGGTTGTGTGCATGACTCGGCGCCAATACTTAACGCCTCTTGATCAGACCTCCCAGCCACTGACGTTGGTTTCCGCATACCCATACATCAATCTGTTCGCAGCAATGGTGCCAATCTTACCATTCAATGTGCCCTTGCTAGGCATACAACTCTTGCTCCCATAGCAACGATTGGCAAAGTGTCCTGTTTTTCCACAGTGAAAACATTCCGCAGCGTTAGCAGGGAAATTGGCAGGGTCCCTCATGTGTGCAATCCCGGAAAACTCACATTTCACTCTTGCCTTGGAGCTCGATTTTACCACATCTTCCTTCTTTTTCTGATAACACCGACTCCTCCTCCCTCCCGATACCCGCCTTGTTGAACTCTCTTGGCACCCCTCTCTATGTGGAGGGGTGCCAAGTGTTGTCTCCTTGAATGCCTGGCATTTTGCCATGATTGCACTAACAGAATTATACTTCTCAAAGTTTTCTAAAATATCCTACTTTATCTTTTAATTCCATATGCCGCTCACAATTTTACCTGCCAGCAAATACTCACATAAATTCTCTCTGCAATTAGGGAACACAAATGCACACACTAAGGGCTTGCCGCTGGCACCTGTGGATGTTTTGCTTTGCCTCTTCTTCTTCTATCTGTCCTCCTGTGAAGAACTTATCTCACACAACCGTTCTCTTCAGTGTCTGTGGTTATTTTTTCCAGGGCATCAACATTGCCGATGCCGCTTCTGGTGTCTCTAGGTCTTATTAATCTAGGGGTGCTTTTCAGCTATATTCTACGACATCCTGACATTCTGCGTAGATAATACTCCATCACTGCGCCATATAGGATACTCTATGGGCAGGAAGTAAGAGGCACTATTCTCATGTTGATGGTTTATTACAAAGGCGTCTTAATCCTAAGGTGGGGTACAGGGAAATTGGTGTTCACGCCATAGATAGGTAATGCATTGCTAACCACAGACATGACATTCCATTCAGTAGCATTACTGATATCAGTAACATGGTACATACTTATCTTACACAGTTCCATAATAAGACCCTGGTACTTCATTTCTTTATTTCTAGACTTGTCTGTCCAAACATTCTGTCGCCCTCTTTTCACTATCGTAAGAGATTATTGGCCAAATTGCCACATGTCTTGGTTCCTAACTCAATTTCCCAACGCTTCCATTTCATCTTATCCAAATGTACTAGGTAACAAGTTTATCCCATCACTTTGAGATATTTTTTCATCCATTCATATTCAACATCCAACTTTGAATTCCAGAAAGTTGAGGTCTACATTACACCCACTTCTGTGTAAATATTCATGTCAACTATCATGTGAGAAATTCCCCGCCAAAATATCTGTTCATAATATACTTCTATTGCATGTCTTTACATAGACTTTGGCATAATGCCAAGAACTGGGGCAACTAAGGCCATTCAGAGTTGAAATGGAAAGTGACAGTAAAAGTTTTGAAAGGTGTTACAGGAGGAAAACCTCAAGGCAGTTGCACTATGAAACAATTGTTAGGAGAGCGTGGAAGAAAGAGAATATGAAAGGAGGTACAGTACAATGAACGAAAGGGATTGCAGCTAAGGGCCGGAAGGAAGCTGCAAAGAACCTTGAGTAATGCCTACATTGCACCAAATGAGGTGCACTGACGACACTACCGGCCTGTAGCCATTGCAAGTCATGATAATAAGGGTGAAAGAAGCATATCAATTCAAGAATGACATACATTATTTTCTTTGATTTCTACTATGGTTCCAAGATGTATCTGTGGTGCGGCGGCTAGCAGTGACAGATGGTTTCACACAGAGACGAAGTCTTTTGACATAAATGCCAAGTGGACATTTTAGTAACGAAGTCTTGAGTATGTATTGTTTTAGTTAGACTAATAATTCATTTATCCTTACATATGTGAAACGGATTAGTGAATGTACTGTACATATCACATATGGTAATAACTTAATAAGGTGCATATTTTTTGTTGGTATCTCTTGCCAGTGTAGCCGTTAGGAGAGGTCAAGAGGGTGGAAAAGGGTAGATGTCTGAGCATGAGAGAGAGAGAGAGAGAGAGAGAGAGAGAGAGAGAGAGAGAGAGAGAGAGAGAGAGAGAGGAGAGAGAGAGAGAGAGAGTTACAACGATTAGGATGTCAGAATTGTTAGTCCATCCGTGTAAACATCATTGACAGTGTCCTAATGATTTTGTCTACCTTTCCTCTGATGGCAGTTTACTCCATGTGTCACATATTTTGTAGGTAAAGAAATTCCCACAATGAGATGTGCTGTCTCTCTTCAGCTCCAGTTTCCATCCATTATTTCTTGTCTGGTTTTCGTTTAACAAAAATAGGTTACTGTATTTTTGTAATGCCTTTCAGTATTTTGAATGTTGCTATTAGTTGTACTTGCAATCATCGTGTTTCTAAGCCATACCTGTTCAGGCTCTCTAGTCGCCTTAGGTAATTGCCTGATGGATGGAATTAATGTCGCTCTTGCTTGTACCCCTTGTCATCTATAATTGTCCTTTCTTAGTGTTTGTGACCAAAACTGTACTACATATTCAAGACGAGGTATAACTATTGATGTGTAGAGCCACAGCACCTTTTCCTCGTTTCTGTATCTGAACTACCTCTATGTATCCCACTATAGTCGGTTCTCTTAAGGTAGATTCTTGGGTAAACCTTATGCCTATGAGACATTTGTTTGGAGGACTCTGATTGGCTGGTTTTATTATTATAAAGTTAAGATTTACCAGCCCAATGAGTCTAACCAGACTCTTACAGTGCTGGCCCGATATCATTCGGGAGGAAATTATTTAAAAAATACGCTCATAAAATGTTATGTCTACAACATGGAATGGTATAGAATGAAGTTAATGAATTATAATAAATTAATGATAAATGAGGGGATTGTTAAGCGATATATGAGGTTGGAATTAAAAATATGAATTGAACTTATAAAAGACAAATAGATAAAAATGACAAAAGTCATCTATTTTAGTAGGGTGTATGTTAAATCTTATTAATAAAAATTAGTCTTTTAAAAATATTAATACTGTATATAAAGAAAAATGATCTGATTCTGATAGTATTTCTGATAATGATTTATTGCCTAAATATAAATTTCTTTCTCTTATTAAAAATTAGGCATTCACATAAAATATGCTTGACTTAAAATTGTATTGCAGACATTGCAATGAGGGATGTTCCCTTGTGGAGTGATCATTAAATACTCGTGAATTAGTCTTGTGTGGTCTATTCGTAATCTTGTTAATATTACTTCAGCTCGTTTTTCATTTTGTACTGATGTATTCCACAAGTCTACTTTCTGTTTGATGCACTTTAATTGATAGGTGTCTGCTTCACTATCCCACAGATTTTGCCATTTTGTTTTTATGCATTGCTTCACTGAGTTTATATAATCTGTAGCAGGCAATTTGTTGTCAAAAATTGGTGAATTTATCCCAGACTTGGCCTTTTCATTACTTTGGATTCCAACATGGGCAGGAATCCAACATGGTTCAATGTTAACCCCACGTGAATATAATTTATTGATGATTTGTTTAATTTCCTTTACTAAAGGGTTCTTATGTGAATAACTCTGGAGGGATTCAATTGCGCTTCTTGAGTCAGAATATATTACAAATTTAGTATTCAGTTTATTATTTGACTGATTGGCTGGTATCGGGAGGTTGGCCGCTCGCTCAGTGTCTCATTATTTTCGTGTGTGGCTTAGACAACTAGCAATATGTTTATATTTCTTCAATTATCTCACATTTTGCAAAAAATAGGACAGTTTTGGTCGTACCATAGGATTAAATATTAATTGTACAGCTAAATCATCTATTCTTGGAATCAATAAGATAAAACACAAAGGAATTAAAATGATTAAAAATGAAAAGAGAAGCATTTAATTCTATATACCTGCTTTTACTTATCGGATTTTGTATCATCCATGCAATAAAGATAAAATAAAACTTGTGTTTTTATACAATCAATTCACCCTTAATACAGTGTGAAGTGAAAAAGAGGAATATGTCTTATTACTTTTAATCTGTACTTGACTCAGCCTGAAAGGAAAACTCTTACTTAGTTCTTTGTTGTTTATTACTTCACATCACTCATATAAGTCTCTCATATCTCTTTCGTTTGAAAATATATTCACAAAGAAAATTAGGAACAATATGCTGAAACAACCTGATTAAAGCTTAGGCTGAGTTAAAGAGTGCAAAGCCTGCCCATAGATTTCAAATTCTTTGCTGCACTGAATTTCCCGATATGGGCTATCGATACCAGATGCATCCATCAGATTATTGTTATTTTTTCTTTATCAGATATTGGATGGAAAATGTTCTACAGTCATAATGGGTATTCCGTGTATTTATTTACAGAAAATGTAATGACATAACGCGGTAAATATTGTCGAACTTCTTATATCGCTAATTGGCAACTCAAAGCTCTCGCTGAGACGAATATTACAAAACAGTGTCTTGCAGATCACTGTCTCTTGGCAATACTGTCAAACTTGAATGATTTACGGATGCAACATAATAAGACATATTAATTTTCTTTTCACATATCGCACGCATCTAAAATCTGAAAACACCAGGGTGAATTTATTATAAAAACATGTTTTATTTTATCTTGATTGCATGAATGATGCAAAATCCGATAAAAAGTAAAAACATATGAAGAATTAAAATATCCCTCTCTTCACTTTTACTCGCTGTAATTCCTTTATATTTATCTTATTGATTTCAGGAAAAAATGATTTAGTTGTACAATTAAAACTGAATCCTAGGGTATGATGAAACCTGTCCTATACTGACCAAAGCGTGAGATACATGAAGAAATAGGAACATACTGCTAGTTTTCTAAGCTACAGATGAAAATATGAAACATTGAGTAAGCGGCCTTCTTCCGGTGCCAGCCATCAGAGGCCGCCAAACAAACGTCTCGTAGGCATAGGGCACACCTAAGAATCTACTCTAAGTGAACCGACTATAGTTTCTGTGCCTTCTTTTCGACTTTGATGGACTGTTTTGCGGATTTTAAGCCCTTGATATAATGACTCCGAGGTCCTCTTGTTCTACACTATCTATGTCATTCCCAAGCAGCATGTAGTTGGCATGAGGGTTGTTTGTTCCTTGTAACACTACATTTATGAAGGTTAAAAGGCATCAGCCATCTTTTTGACCACTCTCCTATTTTCTTAAGATCGTTTCTTATACTTGCTAATGTCTTTGGGTCTTCTGCATTTACACTTAGTTTGGTGTCATCTGCAAATTTGGCTATCCTGCTAACTTAATTAAGCCTACATCTATGTTGTTAATGTAAATAATAAACAAGAGCGGACCAAGGATAAGAACCCTGAGAGAGAGAGAGAGAGAGAGAGAGGTGCACCAGCAGAGTTGCCATTCACTTGGAGAAGGTTTGGCCATGTTATTGTCGTATTTCCTGTTATATATGACATTTGGAGCACGACATACAAGCGGAATCAGCCGCCGAATAAGCAAGAACATAGCAGTTTCACAGACAAAATCCAGCTGCTACTACCACTATGGTAGATCTATAGTACTATTCCGCGGCCGCCTAGACTATGGCAGTTGCGGTTTTTCTATGCAGTTTTACCTACTGAAGAAGAATTCTAAGTAATATTTATTCGGACGACTGTAATTTACCTTTGAACTCTATCCTACGGTAAAGAGAACCCCCATTGGGAACTGGGGTTTTGGGTGGGGACAAAACACGGGAGAATTATGCCGTTCAACTCTATCCTACGGTAAGGGGGACCACCAGTGGGAACCGGGGTTTTACGTGGGGAGAAACCACTTGGAGGGAGGATTTGCCGTGTTATTATGCTATTTCCCATTATTTATGACATTTAAAACACAAAATACAATAAAAAATAAGAGATCACAAAAACACAGATAGTGGAGCCGTTTCACATCCAAATTCCATCTACTACTACTACTACTATTAAAACATCAAATCCTACTACGCATACGCCAATGCTACTGCGCATGCGCTAGTTGTAAGGGAGCTTTTGTTCTAAACGCAGACAGCAGACTTCTTAGTGAGGAAAAAAATAGGGGTGTACAGGAGGGGTACATGTATTTAGCCAATCACATTGCAGTATGACCCCTACATTGCTATAGGACCGAGTGAAGAATTGTGGGGTATTCATACATTGAGTTACAAAAATCCCTTTTCATAATTTGTTTTCTAATAATGTTATATGAATTCTAGCGTTTATTCCAGTTTCCTTTATCATAGTATTTGCAAAACATTTGTTTTGGCATGTTCTAACCTAAAAATTTGGCCATATATATCTTGAAATATTAAGTTATAATTGAGGAAAGACACCTGAAAATGCCTACGTGGTTGGACTAAAAGTGGGTTTTAGGACGATTCGATACCTATGTGAGAACCAGAGATTAAGACAGGTAGCTGGGTACTGATGATTTATTTACAGACAAACTGAGTTGACATAGACAGGTGCGGACGGATATGTTGAGACGGTAAATTTGTGTTTTCTTACAGACATTCATTTAGATATAATAAAGCGTACAAATAATGGAATTGCATGTGTTATACATCGGCGGAAAGGCCGCGGAACGCTCTATCGGATGGAAGTAAGAACAACGCGACTTGATGATTGGTTACAATGAAAATAGGGAAAAATGATAGTTATGTTACAATAAAGTTTCATACATACTTACCTGGCAGATATATACATAGCTAAGACTCCGTCGTCCCCGACAGAAATTCAAATTTCGCGCCACTCGCTACAGGTAGGTCAGGTGATCTACCGGCCTGCCCTGGGCGGCAGGACTAGGAACCATCCCCGTTTTCTATCATATTTTCTCTCTTCCACCTGTCTCCTGCGGGGAGGCTGGGTGGGCCTTTAATTGTATATATCTGCCAGGTAAGTATGTATGAAACTTTTATTGTAAACATAACAAATATCATTTTCATACAATCAACTTACCTGTCAGATATATACATAGCTGATTGGCACCCTTCGGTGGAGGGTAAGAGACAGCTTCTATATGGAATAGACAGGTAAACAACATATGTTGTAGGTATAAATAAAACCTTGGTTCCTACCTGATAGGTGGTAGACTTCGTGGGTGTTTGCCCAGTAGTCTGCATCACCTCAAGAAACTTTAGCGAGATATATGATCTATGGCCAAGAGTTCTTGTGGGTCTGCCGATGGGGTCTTATCCGCTTACTCGGCAGAGCCTGAAAGGACTTTGTCAATGGGTGCTGATCCACTTATATGACAATACACCTTATGAAGGAGCACACAACCAATCCCGACCACCTGATCCTAACCATATGTTAGAACTAAGGATTGTTCTGAGTTATCCCCGAACTCTTCACAACAACCGTAACTCAACAACCACTACGCACACATACATAATTTTCTAAAAAAAAAAATTATACTCATCTAATTAGACATGACAAGATTCTCTTACTGAACAACATAGACGGCCGCCCGTGCTAAACCAAGTCCTCCATTGTTCGAAGAGACTCCAGACCATATCTAAAAAGAAGAAAAGTATATACTTTCAAGGATTGGTGTCGGCTCCCGTACCCTGAATCGTATCCGCCGATACGAAAGGACCCAGAGAAAAACACTTCTCATATGTCACACGAACGTCTTTCAAGTAATGAGATGCAAATACTGAGTTGCATCTCCAAAATGTCGTATCTATGATGTTTTTAAGCGACATATTCTTATGAAACGAAAGAGACGTCGCTACTGCTCTCACTTCATGAGCTTTAACTTTCAACAGTCGCAACTGTTCGTCAGAACAGACCTTATGCGCGTCTGTAATGACGTTCCTCACAAAGAAGAATGCCAAGAGCATTCTTGGACATCAGTCTTGTGGGGTCTTTTACCGCGCACCAAAGACCTTGTCTAGAGCCTCCCATCTGATGCTTTCTCTGAATGTAGAACTTTAGAGCTCTTACAGGGCATAGAGATCTTTCTGCTTCTCTTCCTACAAGACTCGATATGCCTTTGACTTCGAATGACTTAGGCCAGGGATTCGAGGGATTCTCATTCTTAGCTAAAAACAGGGTCTTAAACGAGCAAATAGCCGAGTCTCCCTTGAAACCTACTTTATCCTGCAAAGCATGTAATTCACTAACTCTCTTTGCCGTAGCTAAAGATAATAGGAATAGGCATTTTCTGGTGATGTCTCGAAACGAAGCCAGATGAGGAGGTTCGAATCTTTCAGATGAAAGAAACTTGAGAACCACGTCTAGGTTCCAGTTCGGAGGGACCGGTTCCTTCGACTTTGAAGTCTCAAAGGACCTTATGAGATCGTGGAGATCTTTATTATCTGCCAGATCTAATCCTCTATTCCTGAAGACTGCCGAGAGCATACTTCTGTATCCCTTTATTGTGGATACAGCTAGATGAGATTGCTCTCTCAGGAATAGAAGGAAATCAGCAATTTCCGCTATAGAGGTAGTGGAGGAGGACAAACTTCTTAGTTCTACACCACCTTCTAAAAACCTCCCACTTCGACTGATATAACTTTCGTAGTGGAGGTTCTGCGTGCTCTCGCGATCGCGCTTGCAACTTAGCGAGAAAACCCTCTCGCTCTGACGAGTCTTTCGATAGTCGAAAGGCAGTCAGAGCGAGAGCGGGGAGGTTTTGATGATACCTCTTGAAGAGTGGCTGTCTGAGAAGATCCATCCTTCTTGGTAGGGATCTGGAAAGTCTACGATCCACTCTACCACCTCCGTGAACCAATCTTGGGCCGGCCAAAAGGGGGCTATCAATGTCATCCTCGTCTCCTTTGACGCCACAAACTTTTTTAGTACTAGTCCCAGGATTTTGAATGGAGGAAAAGCATAGACGTCTACGCGAGACCAATCTAGCAGGAAGGCGTCTACCATAAGAGCTCTTGGGTCTTCCACGACCGAGCAAAAGACTGCCAGCCTTTTGGAGATGAATGTGGCGAAGAGATCCACATGAGGTGTCCCCCACAGCGACCAGAGATCTTGACACACCTCCTCGTGTAGGGTCCACTCTGTATGAAGGACCTGGTTCCTCCTGCTGAGTCTGTCCGCCCTCACATTCTTTACTCCCTGAACGAACCTTGTCAGAAGGGAGATGTTCCTGTGAGACGTCCAAAGCAAAAGGTCTCTCGTCAGCTCGTAAAGGAACGAGGAGTGAGTCCCTCCTTGTTTTCAAATGTAGGCAAGTGCGGTGGTGTTGTCCACGTTTACTTGCACTACTTTGTTCGACACCAGAGGTTCTAGACTCTTCAAAGCCAGATGCACGGCGAAGAGCTCTTTGCAGTTTATGTGCCAAGACACCTGCGCTGGTTCCCAGGTGCCTGACACCTCCTTCGAGCCTAATGTTGCTCCCAACCTTTCTCCGACGCGTCGGAGTACAACACTAGGTCTGGGTTCTGGGTTTTTAGAGAGATCCCTTTGTTCTCTTTCAGAGGGGGCAACCACCATTCCAGGTGCGGTCTTATCTCCACTGGAATGGGAAAGGCGTCCGAAAGTTGTCCAGTTTTCCAACTCCAAGACTTCTTGAGGAAGAATTGAAGCGGACGTAAATGAAGTCTTCCTAACGGGAAGAAACTTTCGTGTCGAGCGAGGAAAGGGTCCCTAGAAGGCTCAACCATTCCCTCGCCGACGTCTGTTCCTTCCTTAAGAAGAGAGAGACTATCTGCAAACCTTTTGCGATTCTCTCTTGCGAAGGAAATACTCGAAAACCCCGAGAATCCATCCGAATCCCCAGATAGACTAAGTTCTGTCTGGGGGTCAGCTGCGACTTCGAGGTTCACGAGCAATCCCAACGCATTGATCAGATCTAAAGTTAACGTCAGGTCCTCCAAGCACTGTCTCTCTGATCTGGCCCTGATGAGCCAGTCGTCCAGATACAGAGATATATTTACTCCTTTGAGGTGAAGAAACCTCGCCACATTTTTCATCAGGCTTGTGAAGACCTGAGGAGCTGTGGACAGGCCGAAACACAAGGCTCTGAACTGAAAGATCCTTCCCCCCGTCATGAAACAGAGGTACTTCTTCGATGAAGGGTGGATCGGGACGTGAAAATAGGCGTCCTGGAGATCTAGAGACACCATCCAATCTCCTTGTCGCAATGACGCAAGGACTGAGGCAGAAGTCTCCATCGAGAACTTCTCCTTCCGAACAAATTGGTTCAGAGAGCTGACGTCTAGTACTGGTCTCCAGCCTCCCGAGGCCTTCGCAACCAGAAAAAGGCGATTGTAAAACCCCGGGGAATTTTGATCCAGTACTAGTTCTATCGCTCTCTTGTCCCACATTTGTTCCACCATCGATCGAAGAATATCCCTCAGCACAGGATCCTTGTACTTGGCTGTTAGTTCCCGTGGTATTGACGTTAGGGGAGGAGTGTTCAGGAAAGGGATACGATATCCCTTCCTTATTACAGACAACGATGACGCGTCTGCGTTTATAAGTGTCCAGGCCTCCACAAATCCCAGGAGCCTGGCACCTACTGGTGCTTGGAGGAGAGAAGCATCACTTTCCCTTTTTAAAGGGACGAAAGGCAGACCTACCTCTCTTCTCAGGAGCCTTCCTTCTTGCGGGAGGTCTGGAGGTAGGGCCACCTCGAAAGGGCTGAACCGATGTACTCGGTCCTTTCTTGTCAGGTGTAGAAGCAGGCTTCTTCTTCCTTGCTGACTGCGTCAGAAGGTCCCGAGTCGCCTTCTCAGTTAATGAACGAGAAATGTCCTTCACCAACTGAGAAGGGAACAAAAAGTCAGACAAAGGCGAATACAGCAGCGCTGCCCTCTGAGCGTGGGAGACTGCCTTGGTTAAAAAGGCACTATATACCGTCCTCTTTTTTAGAAGACCTGCTCCAAACAAAGAGGAGATCTCAAACGAGCCATCCTGAACCGCTTTGTCTATACAAGACAATATGCACAAAAGGACTTCTGGTTTGATTCCTTCAGAATCATGGGCTTTCTTGGACATCACCCCAAGGGACCAATCCAAGAAGTTGAAAACTTCCAATACATGAAAGAGTCCCTTGAGGAGATGGTCCAGTTCAGAAATGCCCCAAGTAATACGTGCCGAGTTCAGACCTTGTCTACGTGAAGCGTCAACTAAGGTCGAAAAGTACGCTTCTGACGTAGACGGAAGAGCAATACCCACATTCTCTCCCGTCTGATACCAAATGCCTCTTTTACCAGCTAGTCTCGCTGGAGGCATGCAGAAGACCGTTCTGACTAACTCATTCTTAGACTTCATCCAAGAGTCTAAGGACTGAAGAGCCCTCTTCATTGAAATGGCGGGCTTCATTCTGAGAAAAGACGAAGACTTCTTCGTCTTAGCACTCGAAAAAAAGAGCGCGCGGAGAAGGAGGAGCGGCAGGAGTCAAGTCGTCTCCATACTCCTCTAGAAGCAAGGCAATCAAAACTTTATAGTTCGACAGTCCTTCTCTTCCTTGATATTCTTCCTCCGAGTCTACTTCTAACTCGGGATCTAATTGAGTCTCCGCTCCCAACTCCGTACGTCCTTCCTCTGGAGGAGACAAACTCCTAATAGGAGAGGGGCTAAGGGAATGATATTCCTTCCTCTTCCCCGCTTTAATAGCCATGGAAGGCGCCAAAAGCTCAGGCTTCTCTCCATAAATGGATGACACTTCCCGCTTGGATGACGCTTCTCGTCCGCCAAGCGTCCTGGCTGACGCCTCCCGCTTACGTGGCTGCTGACGTCTGGATGACGCCTCGCGCCTGGAAGACGCTCCGCTCTCAAAAGGCGTCCTAACTGGCGCCAAAATATTGGTTGGAGCCTCGCGTCTACAATCAGCTTTCAAAGACGCTTCATGCCTAAAAGACGTCTCACGTCTCTCTGGCGTTACGTGTCTTCCGTAAGCTCCCGATCTCGCTCTCGAACCCGAAGCTTCTGCGATATGTTTAGAAGCTTCACGTTTGCATGACGCCTCTCGCTTAGCAGGGGAGAGAGGACGAGACTTCTTGATTGGAAGCGCAACGTCCTTCCTACGAGGCGCTAACACTCCCACCAAAGAGGCCAGTTGTTCTTGTACTGCCATGATAATCTTTCTTGAAGCTTCTCCCACGTCAACTGCATGACGCCTTTCGTCATCAAACGGGGGAGAAGTAGGAAAGGGTTCTTCTGCGTCCTCGTCGGGTGACGCTGACGCCACCTTCGCCTTCTTAATAGAAGAGGGAGCGTCATCTGAGAAACGCTCTGGGCTCGAATCAATTTCGGGTTCTTTCAAATGTCGTTTCAGAGGCCTCGATAAATCCGACTCCTTCCACCCTCGTTTAGGTGAGGGAGAGGGAGAGGATGAGAAACACTCACGAAGGACGCTTTTTCTAAAGCGCCCTTGAGCAGCCTGCCACGAAACAGAGCTTGCTAAAGGGACGTCTGACCGTTGGGGATTCCCCACGACCTCCTTAAGGCTTTCGACTTTCCTTCTCCTCTGGGCATGGGAGCTTGTAAGAGGTCTAGGCCTGGGAGCGTCGCAGGGACGATCAAACGCCCCCTCCACAACACTGGGAGAACTCACTTCACTGTAATGCTCACTTTCACTAGCCTTACCTTGTAAGTCCGCCATTTTGGACTTCATGTCTCGAATAGTAGCTTTCAGATCGGCGATTTCCGAGGCCGATTCCGAAAGTAAACTTTGTGAATTAGACACATAGGGAGAATCTAAATCATTAGGATTAGAAAAAGTATCAATAAAAGGCTCAATAGGCCTTGAAGTCACACCTTTCAGACGTCTAACCCTATCCCTCTCTAACTTCTTCAAATAAGAAGTTAAAGTCTTCCATTCTTCTGCATTTAATCCCTCGCATTCATGACAAGTATTAGTAGCAGAACACTGAAACCCCCTACATTTACGACATACAGTGTGAGGATCAACCGAAGCTTTCGGTATCCTCACCCTGCAGCCTACATTCACACACATTCTCACACTCACATTTGAATCAGACATACTGAGAAAAATCCAAAAAGCAAGTCCAAAAACAGTCCACAGTAGCGAATGCCAAAAACACGATCCAGATACGTCACCAAAAAGCCGATAAACGATGATCAAAGGATGAAATAAGAAGTTAAGTCAGGAGGTAATAGCAACAATGTTGATTCCACCGGCGACAGAGAAAATATGATAGAAAACGGGGATGGTTCCTAGTCCTGCCGCCCAGGGCAGGCCGGTAGATCACCTGACCTACCTGTAGCGAGTGGCGCGAAATTTGAATTTCTGTCGGGGACGACTGAGTCTTAGCTATGTATATATCTGACAGGTAAGTTGATTGTATGAAAAGCGTTGTCCTTACAAATACTCCGCCCCAAGACAATGATTATGGAGTAATTATTGGATGACAATCTTGAAGCAGGGGGCGACCCCGTGTCGTTGTGGCACTTGATGTGGGGCGTCCTCGAGTATAGTCCTTCGGTTTTGCTGATCGACAGGATGCCTCCCCTGGCGGTAGCCTGGGGGGTTCTACTGTATGCCGGACGACCAAGACTGCGAGAGAGAGAGCTGCATTGTGTGTGGTGGTGGAAAGGGACGGGTCGTGGGGATCCCCAGGTGTGGCAGCGGCGTAGGTTGGGCTGAGGAAGTTCCCAGCGCGGCGTCCCACGGGCAGAACGGAACCACAGGTGAGCAGCGGCGTCAGCAGGTCGAAGAAACCCACAGGTAGCGGCATCGGCAGGCAGGGGAGGCCCACAGGCGTGGCAGCGGTGTCGGTGGGCCGAGGACTACAAGCGGCAGCGTTGGAAAAGGTGAGCAGGTCCACAGGTGTGGCATCGACGTCAGGATGGCCGAGCGAGCCCCAGAAATAACAGCGGCGTCGAGGGTTTGAAGAGGCCCACAAGCAACGACGTCGGGGGGCCGAGCAGGCCCACGTGTGCGGCAGCGACGTCGGGTAGGTAAAGCACATCCCTGGGTATAGCAGCAGTGTCGGCAGGCAGGGGAAGCCCACAGGCAGCGACGTCGGGTGGGTAAATTTTACTGTTATTAGAATATTTTCATTTATATATTCCATTTTAAACATTTTCAAGTTTGTCTTTCTTCTCGGGGGGTACTGGTCAGGTAACATGTCCTACTATGTTAGGTTAGGTAAGGTGCGTTAGGTTGGTTATATGTTAGTCTACCTTCAAATTTGTCTTTATTGAAGGGGGATGGGGTATGGGGGGGGGCCCCTTCACAGCCCCCCCCCACCCCTGTTGGGTTGGTTATATGTTAGTTTACCTTCAAGTTTGTCTTTCTTCAAGGGGGAGGGGGTACGGCAACGGTCAGGTAACATATCCTACTAGGTTAGGTTAGGTTAGGTTGGTTATATGTTAGTCTACCTTCAAGTTTGTCTTTCTTGAAGGAGGGTAAGGGGGTGGGGGCCTGCGCCCCCTCTGTCTTGGTCAGGTAACATGTCCTACTGGGTTGGGTTAGGTTAGGTTGGTTATATGTTAATCTACCTTTCATTTTGTATTTACTCAAAGGGGGTTGGCCCCCTGTCAGGTAATATGTTCTACTAGGTTGGGTCATGGCTGTAGGGTCCACTTATGGTTGTCTGCAATCCATGAACCATACCCTTCTCCGGACCCGTTATATATACATATCACATACATATATATATATATATATATATATATATATATATATATATATATATGTGTGTGTGTGTGTGTGTATGTGTATTAATTCATATTTCGAACCTATTACACATTTCCCATTAACTTCTTAACCAACAGTTTTTCTTTTATTCCCCTTAACACTCAAACTTATTGTGTTAAGTATAGTAAAGTGGGGGAAGAAAAAAATGGGTGTTTGGGGCAAAAAAGTAACACCCCCTTAGTCCTGCACTGTTAAAAGATTTTTGTATTTTAGTTCTATGTGATGTTAAAACAACTCTTCTAGTTTCAGAATTATATTTTTAGTTTTTGAAACCAAAAAATTATGACCGATATTGACCTTTTACTGGAACCATAATAAAAAAAGTTTGAAAAAACTTTGAGGTCACCTTCATATACTTTTGATTTTTTTTCCCCCAGAAACATTTTAGGAGCATGATATTGGGGAAGATAAATTCAGATGCCCCCCCCCCCCTCCCTTAGTTGTTTCAAGGACAAGAACACTTCCCTGGGGGGAGGGGGGATTTTTTCTTACCCCAAATATGTACAAAAAGTGGGGTAAGAAAAATTCATGTAACTAATATTTTTCTTGCCCCAACTTGAATTTTTCTTACCCCAATGGATGAATTATTCATACCCCACCGTGAATTTTTCCCCCCAAGATTAGAGGAAACTTTATATGTGCTCAAATATTTATTTTGCAAATATGTGCTCCTATAGAACTCTATCTTCCTTTTCCAGGTATAATTTAGACAAAATCATGCAGCCATCCAGGAATTAGATTAAGATGCATATTAATTTCTAGACTTAAAGACACTATAGTTTAAGACAAAGGATGGTGCGGAATTATAAAAAAGTTGTTAAACCTTATAATGATGAAACAATTAAAATAGCTCTACAACAAGTAGCTGAAGGTGCTTCAATACGAGCAACATGCAGAAAATACAAGATGTCAACCATGGTTCTGAAGAAACACAAGGGCATTATGGAGGGCAATCAACCAACCACTGATAATAGGGTAAGCTGAATGGCTCTTGATAATGAACATGTTGATTTATATACCTAACTCATAAAAAAACATATTTGCAATTATGTATCGTTTTACTTTGACAGGGAAAAGCAACAGCATTGTCTTTGGAACTTGGAGAAGATTGCAGATATGGTTCGTCGTATGGAGAAAATGGGGATGGGTCCAACACTGAGTGAGTTTTGTGATATTGTCAAGGTCTACTTACAAGCCAACAGAATTGATGTTCCCTTTAAAGATGGCATTCCTGGTTATGAATGGGCATCTTTATTTATGAAGAGGCATCGCTTGTCACTCAAAAAAGGTGGTATGATGCAACTAGCTAGGAAATCTGTTACATCTGACCAATTTGTGATATATGGGTTCTATGACCTGCTACAGGAAGAAATGATCAAGATTCAAATTACAAATCGTATAGAGTGCCTATGGAACCTTGACGAGACAGGCTTTCCTCTTGACCCATCTAAGATGAAAACACTGGGAAGTATTGGGTCCAAGACTGTTCGCTTGACATGCAACTCAACCAGAGAGAATATAACTGTACTAGCAACATGGTGTGCTGATGGTAGAGCACTAGATCCTCTGATCATTTTTAAAGGTAAGAACATGCAAACAACCAGGGTAGATGAGAATGCTCTGCCAGACACTCAGTATGCAGTTTCAGAATCGGGCTGGATGAACCGTTATATCTTCCAAGACTTAAAATGGTTTGCAGAAAAAATTAAAGACAAACGTCCACTTTTGTTGATTTTAGATGGTCATCTCAGTCACACAAATTTGCAGACAATTGAACTGGCCATTAAAGAAAATATCTCATTATCAAACTACCAGCTCACTGTACTGATCTTTTGCAACCATTGGATTGCCCTGCTAAAGACCTATTATGAAAAAAGCCTGATGGAGATAGTTCACCAGACAGGGGCCCACAAACCCATAGGAAAGAGGGGCTTTGTAAACTTGCTCTGTAAAATTTGGAGGCAGGGGCTTTCAGAGAGCAACATTAAAGCAAGGTTTAAAGCCACTGGTATATATCCATTTAGTCCAGAAAAATGTAGCAGAGAGAGACTTGATCCCATCAAACTCAAAACATACAATACGTGGATAAAGCAAGGACGTCCTTTGGATTCTAATAAGAACCCAATGCTTACTCCTCCCCCAAATGCTGCAGATGGCCAAGAAACAAAACTTCCCTGAACAAGAAATTGATAACCCTACTCTAAGTGACTCATGGCAACTTCCTACCATAACACCAAGGACAGATTCACCAAGACAAGTTTTGAAATCACCACATACGTCAAGTCAAGCTTCACCATCTCCAAGCACGTCGCAAGCCAACCTTCACCACATCCAAGCACATCAAGGCAACCTTCACCACATCCAAGCACATCAAGGCAACCTTCACCACATCCAAGCACATCAAGGCAACCTTCACCACATCCAAGCACATCAAGGCAACCTTCACCACATCCAAGCACATCTAGGCAACCTTCACCACATCCAAGCACATCAAGGCAACCTTCACCATATCCACGTCAATTAACACTCCTTGACGATGATGTAGTCCATGAAGTATTGGCTAATGAATCCTTGTATGCCAAAGTATTAAGCTTTAGAACTCTTGTTAATGAAATACAGGCAAGAGCTCCTGAAGGAATGAAATACAATGTCCTCCTAACAACAAAAGAAACAGAGACAACATGGGAGCAAGTCCTTCACTCCAGAGGGAGATCTGACGAAACACCTCAGCAAAAAAGAAATAAAATAAATACCCACAGTGAAGTGGTAACACAGAAGGAGTGTGTTGAGCAGCTAAGAAAGAAGAATGAAGAAAAAACAAGACCGAAAAAGAAACCAGCACAACAAAAAAGAAAAAATAAAACACCACAGCAACAGAGTGACATTGAATCAACAACCACGGAAGAAGATGAATAGATAGATTATGGTAACACCTCATCAGATATATCTTTGGAAGATTTAAGGAAGGAAGCAGAGGAGGATGCACCAATGGAAATAGAGGAACCCACAACACAGCCAAAAATTACAACTCCTAAGGAAACTAGATTCGAAATGCCGGAAATAACTCGGGAGTCAGAGGGAAAATATTTTGCTGTATACTATACTGAACCTCGTGTAACTTACTACTGGGGGAAAGTCTTGAGAACCTTTTCCAAGGAGGAAGGAGAAGAAGTGTCAGAAGTGGAACTAAACTTCTCAAGAAAAAGAATATTGGTAGTAACCCAAAGGATTGGTCGTGGATCGAGAGGAAAACATGCGATGTTTCAGTTGTTTCTGTTCAGTATGTTTTTTTTGGACCTGTACATCCAGAGATCACAAAATCAACTTTTTATTTTCCAGATGTAACTGTGTCAGGTTACCTGAATAAGCTTTATAAAGCCTTGTTAAGTTGGTAAATCATTCCAAAAGGCAACCAGCAAGTAAGCAATTTATGCTCAAAGATTTTTTTTTTTTAATGAAACATGAAAATTGTTTAGTTACTGAATATGTTTTCTAATGCCAAGTTGACCCTTCCTAGATATGATTAGATGTTTTAAAAATAAATTCATATTTTCATGTTATCATTAACTGAAGAAATGTATGGGGAAAAAAATATTTATTGATTTTATCCTATAAAGCTGACATGTTTTTTTCTTCCCCATTATACAGGAAAAAAACACACAAAATAACAAAAAAACCATATGAGATATCTTCCTAAAATAAAATCCTTACTAGGTTTTAAGCTATAATCCATTATCTATCAGAAGTAATGGGTGGAATCCTGCCAAAAAAAATTACATGGCTTTGTAGACCAAAGTTGACCAAGTTGTTATTTTCTTCCCCCACTTAACTATACTTCTTCATTTACGTCAAACCACCCCCACCCTCCCAGCCAATAAGACCAAAGCATTTATACTACCCCATCGACACAACGAGTCACATAGTCTCAGCAGGGATTTTTTATCAGCTCACCAACTAAATCCAGAAACAACCTTTAAAATATTCGGAGATTGTTTAACCTTAACCTTTAAGGCATTTATGTGGCTGGCCCATGTCAATTTCCGGTCATTGGTCATTCCCAAAAATTTCACTTCATTTTCATGAGGAATGATAGGTCCTTTTAAACTAAGTGTGGGAACCTCTTCCACACACTGGCACCTAGTAAATCTTACAGAAACTGTTTTAGAGGAGGAAAGTTTGAAACAATTCTCATCAGCTCACTTTGTAATAGCATTAACAGACCTTTGCAGATGTTTACATACTGATGAGGCATCATATCCCGTGCAGTATATTGCAAGGTCATCAACAAAAAGCGAGCATTTAACAGGTGATGGTATTTGTTGGACTATACTGTTTATTGCCACTGAAAAAAAGTGTTACACTTAAAACGCTTCCTTGTGGAACACCCTCCTCCTGCACGAAAGGTTGGGAGTGTGTTGCCCACGCTAACCTTAAAAAATCTCTGTTAAAAAGGGATATAAAAATTTAATCATTCTTCCACATATGCCCATCTTGTGCAATTGTTTTATTATGCCAATTCTCCAAGTAGTGTCATATGGTTTCTCAAGGTTGAAAAATACGCCAATAGTCTGACATCATTTGGCAAATCCTTGCTGGATTTGATTGGTCAGCCTAAGCAAGAGATCAAGGGTGGAACAATTTCTCCTGAAACCAAACTGAAATGGAGACATTAGTCCTTTGGTTTCCAGGTGCCAAACTAATCTGGTGTTCATCATTTTTTCCATCAGCTTACACACACAGCTGGTAAGAGCTATTGGTCTATAGCTGGTGGCTTGGGAAGCATCTTTATTAGGCTTTTTTTGGGAACAATTATGGACATTTTCCAGTCCTTGGGTAAAATTCCAGTTTCCCATATTTTGTTTATAATCTTGAATAGATACTTTTTGGCATCATCTGGGAGGTGCTCAAGCATTTCATACAAAATTGAATCACCCCCTGGAGCTGTTGATTAAGTTGAAGAGAGTGCCTCCCGAAATTCTCTTAAGAAAAATTTGTGGTCGTTTGGTTCGGTTTTCCCCAAATCAAATTTCAGTCATTTCAGCATTCCGAATTCTTTGAAATTCTAGAGAATAATTGTCAGGGCTGGAAACTTGAGAAAAGTTTTTTCCCAGCTCATTGGCAACTTCAGTGGGCTCTGTGATCAGTGTGTTATTGACATTTAATGAGGTAATGGTGAAGCAGCAAATTTTCCACTTAAGTTTCCTGATTTTGCACCAAACCACTCTCAATGAAGTTCTGGAATTGATTCCATTGATATAGTAAAGCCAACTTTCTCTTTTTGGCTCTCTTATAAAAGCGGCGCTGCTTGGCTAACACACGATTGATTGATTGATTGATTGTGAGTTATCTGGCGTCACAACTACCAGGGTCACCGACGCCGAATACTAAATGTGATCTTTTAACTTTTATAATATATTATACAACATTCAAAATAACTATCTTTGATTTAAAAAATAAATTGAATTTGATAAAAATAATAACATTCCGATAAAAAGAATTGATTGATTGATCACATAACAGTAAAACTATTAAAAAGAAAAAAAAATGTATATACTAAGACAGCACAGCTGTCAGATATATTTGAGAAGACCAGCTTTTTTGATAAAAGAGATAATGTTATTAATACATGCGCTTTCTCCCAACAGTTTTGCCATGCTATAATTACCCCCTGCTCCACTACTATAACCTAAAAAACGATTCCTAAGTTCCACCAGACTGGGACACTCGACCAGCAAATGCCTAACGGTTAGTGGAACTAAGCAATCGTCACAGAAGGGCTCATTCTCCCCATCCATCAGATAGCCATGAGTTAAACGCGTATGGCCAATACGTAATCTACACAATACAATCTCCCACTTCCTTGGTATTAGGTCATATTTCCAAGGGTGTGTCTGACTAGTAATTTCTTTCATTTTATTGGGGCCTGCCTACTCTGTCCCACTGCAGTACCCTTAACTGCTGGATGGATTTCCATATATCATAGAATGTATCACGATATGGAACAGGGCATTTTCTTGGTATCAAAGTTTGCGCAGCTGATTTGGCTAGCTTGTCTGCCTCTTCGTTACCCGATATGTTCACATGGGCAGGAACCTAACAAAAATAAACAATGCTCCCTCTATACTGGTGCAAGAAAATCCACTGCAATATCTTCAACACCAAGGGATGATCAGTATTAAAGACTTCCAGGGACTGTAGGGCACTTTTGGAGTCACAAAATATTGTGTAGCTACACACTGGGAGTGTTGTAATATGTTCCAGTGCTACTAGGATGCCATACAATTCAGCTGTAAAGTTTGAGGCAACAGAAGGAAGTGCACCTCTTCGGTTAAAAGATTGGCTAAAAACTCCATATCCAACGCCAGCACTGGACTTAGAGCCATCAGTAAATATTAAACTTGTATTTACATACTCTGATACATGCTCTAAAAATATGGCCCTCATTTCCTCATCAGATTTATCCCTCTTTGCTCCACTGAAGTACCTGCAGAATTTCACATCAGGTAACCTCCAGACAGGAGTACTGGGATACACAAAGGGGATAATGGGAAATAATTTAATATTTGTATCCTCTAAATTTTTTCTAATTCTATAGCTAAAAGGAGTGGGATACCTTGGATGACTTTCGTAAAAACCGTTAAAAATATTTCTATTTGCCACAGCAAATGCCAGAGATTTGGGGAGTCTTTGCACTCTAAACAGTACCGAAGTAAAGATGACTGGCGATAGAGTTCAAGGGGCATCTCTCCGCATCAACTAGCATACTAGTATTGGTGACGAACGGAAAGCTCCTGTGGCTATACGAATACCTGAATGATGCACTGAATCTAAAATTTTAAGTTACATGAGGAAGCTGAAGAATAAACTTCGCAACCATATGACAGCTTTGACAAGATTAAAGATTTATGAAGCTTCAGTAAAAGATTTCTATCAGCTCCCCAACTGGTGTGAGAAAGCACCTTCAAAATGTGTAGAGCTTCTAGGCTCTTTGCTTTTATATGTTTGATATGGGGGACCCAAGTCAATCTACTGTCACTAGGCCTAAGAAGTGTGCTTGTTCTACACATGGGATTCTACGGCCATACAAATATAGGTCTGGATCAGGATGCACTCCCCTGATCCGACAGAAGTGGACAGCAGTAGTCTTGCTTACAGAGATTTTAAAACCCTGTTTCTCAGCCCAACTTACTATTTTATTTATTGTTAATTGTAGCTTTCTTTCTGCTACAGTCATCCGGGTGGCAGCAAAGGATATTGACAAGTCATCCACAAACAGTGTCTTTAAAACCTCTCTTGGAATGACAGCTGCAACACTGTTTATGGCCAGAGCAAAAAGTGTTACACTGAGAACACTACCCTGGGGAACACCTTCTTCTTGGCACCTTTTCTCTGATAAAATACTGCCAACTTTAACTTTAAAATACCTACGATGTAAAAAGGATTTCACAAATAAAGGTAATTTGCCTCGTAGACCACTATTATGCATAGTCTTCAGAATCCCATGTCTCCAAGCAGTGTCATATGCCTTTTCTATATCAAAAAAACACTGTCACATGGTGTTGCTTGGAGGCAAGGCCTCACAGATAGAGGCTTCAAGTTGCAGTAAGATGTCCAGGGTGGAGTGCATTTTTCGAAAACCACACTGAGAAGGTGTTAGAATATTGTTGTGCTCTAGATACCACACCAGTCTTACATTTACCATTTTTTCCATCAATTTACACAAACAGCAAGTTAAAGCAATGGGGCGGTAACTTGCTGCACAGAGAGGATCTTTTCCAGGCTTAAGGAATGGTAACATGGTAGCTAATTCCCATATGGTAGGGTAGCTGCTTTCATCCCATATTCTATTGATAATACTTATTATAAAAAGTTTTGTGTTCCTTGAAATGTGTTTAAACATTTCATAAGGAATCTCATCTGGACCAGGGGCAGTGTTCTTGCTCCTAGATAGAGCAGAGTCAAATTCCCTTTCAGAAAACGGCATATTATATGATTCAGCTTTCTTTGCTGAAAAGTCAAGTACCTGTTGTTCTTCCATCATTCTGAAATTATGTCCTAGGGAACTATCTGATTTCTCAGAGACTCGAGCGAAGTGTTCTGAAAATGTATTACTAACTTCTGTGGCATCTATGACATGATTATTATTCACTTTTTAAGTACTGGAGGAGGATTGGGTGTAAATTTACCCTGAATTTTTCTTATTTTCTTCCAAATGCTACAAACTGGTGTTCTGCTGTTAATACAGGATACATATCCGGCCCATGCTTGTCTTCTGGCAGCTTTCATGGCTTTTCGAAATCGTGCCCTACACTGTTTGTAAATTATGACATTGTCCAAGGTGCGGTGTCTACGGCACCTGGTCAATGATGTCCTTGTAGCTCTGTGTAACAGCCTTAAGTCTTCTGACCACCATGGTACTGGCCGTCTCCTGAATAGTCCTTTTGTTCGAGGAATCGAGTGCAGACCTGCAGTATGTAATGTTCCATTGAGTAGATCAATGGCATCATCTACACTTGGGAAATCTTTTGCATTCCCCTCCAACTCACTCAAATCTTTGAATTTTCTCCAATTTGCTTTTTCTAAACACCATCGTAGTGATCTCGGGATAGGTGGGCCTTCATTGGTGTCGATCACAATTGGAGAATGGTCACTGGTATGCCAGTCATCACTTGTTCTCCAAAATCAACACTGCAGGTGGAGCTACATATTGAAAGGTCGATGCAGGAGTGCCTGTCTGAATGTGGTAATGGGTAGGTTCTCCAGTATTAAGAAGACCTATATCTTCATTTTCTATTAATGATGCCATCATATTCCCTTTTTGGTTTGATGTTACATCTCCCCACAATGGATGTCTACTGTTGAAGTCACCAAGTAGAAGGAATGGCTCTGGTAGTTGCTGCATCACGTGTTATTAAGTTTCTCTTTGGAGACATGGCTATTGGGTGGAATGTAAAGGGAACATATAGTATATTGCCTCCTTAAATTAATTCGTACAGCCACAGCTTGAAGTGGAGTATTTAGTTTTACTTTGTAGTGTGGAGCATCTCGACGGATGTAGATGAGGGATCCACCATGATTTCCCACCTCTAAATCAAATTTAGTTCTATAGTGAACATATTCCCTAGGACAAGGGTATATTCACCTAGCATGGTCTCCTGCAAAACATATCCCTACAGGAGAGTGCTCATAGATTAAAAGCTTCACTTCCTCATACTTCGCTCGCAGTCCCTGACAGTTCCACTGAATAATGGAAGTGAATTTATTCACGTTTAGGACCAACATTGTGGTTCCTTTTTACAAGACTGGGAGAGTTCTTTTTCCTACTAGGGGGAGGCATTTTGATGGAAGGTTTTGTTGGCTTCTTGGGAGGAGCTATCGCCTTCGTAGAGCCAACATCTTTTCCTTCAGTGTTTTTTATACTGAAGGGTTTTTTAGTTTCTTCGCTCTCCATCTCTATCGAGATGGAGAGAGCAGAGGTGTTCTCTAAAGAGACCACCTCAAGTGTCTTTGTACTGCTGGCAGTAGCCAGCTCTGCCTCTGATGAGGCAGAAGTACCAGCGAGGGACTGGCACCGGGGGAGGCCACCAGCATCTGCTGGTTTGTCCTCCAAAGAGGAGTTGGCACCAACAGAAGCTGGCACCAGACCAGCAACCACTGGCCTTGCCTCCAAAGAGGCAGATGGTGGAGGGAGTGTATCTCAACTGGCACTTGAATTTTCTTCAATTCCACACTAGGGTGGGCTTTCTTGTTGGTTCTAGTGAACCTTGTCTTTATATTCTCATCATCAGTTGACTCAGATGATTCAGTTAGCTGTCTTATTAATGATTCTTTATTTGATTTTCCTTTTGCGCTCTTAACTTGGGTGTTTTTATTTGTCTCTTTCCTTTGGCTTTTTAATTTTGCTACTACAGTAGCAAAACTTAGACCGGGTCTTACAGTCTTTGCTTTGGCTCTCTCTCGTGCTTCCTTAAATGTTGTTCTTTCAATCACTCTAATTGCTTGTATTTCCTTTTCAAGTAAATATATATCACACTGCTGAGATGACGAGGCATGTCCCTCACCACAGTGAACACATTTAGGTTCCCTGGTGCACATACCATGCTCGTCTTCTCCACAGTTGACACAGACTGCAGGATTTTCTTGCAATTTGGATCGACACGATTGTAGGGTGTGTCCAAAATGCTGGCAATGGAAACACCTCCTTGGTCTTGGGATGTACTGTTTTACCTTAAACCTATACCAAGGCTGCAGAGACATATTCTGGAAGTCTTAAAGCATTAAAAGTTAATATTAAGGTAGGCTGAGACATTCTGTTATTATCAACCTTCTTTGACATCCTGTCAACCTTTATTACACCCTGATCTTTTAATTCTGTTAAAAGTCTCTCCTCAGAAAAAGCCATCAATTGAGGGGCATAAATCAAGCCCTTGCTGGAGTTCAGGCTAAAGTGGGGAGTGCACTCAACCGAAATTCCCGCAAGGTCCGACAATCCCATCAACTTACTGCTCTCCTCTGGGGATATGCTTTCTACAAGGAGCATATTTCCATTTTGGGCTGTAATTTTTGGCTGTCTGCCACAACATTTCACGATTTCCCTGTGTACTTGAAAAATGTCTATATTGTCACCTTCAAGCTTCAAATTCAGGTATTTATTAAAGGAATTGGGTACAAAGACCCCAGGAGCTATTTCATACTTTTTATTCTTCTTCCTGGCATATGGTTCCAGTGTGACTATACTGGAGCCAGATGCTTTTTGTTGAGATTTCTTGGAGGTATATCTACTCACATTGCTTTGGGTCGTCATCTGTGTCCGTCTGTCATTCGATCCAGGGGTACTACCCTGATCATAGGGACCGACCATGATTGATTGAAGTTCGGGTTCCGTGCACAAGTCCTTTGACAAAAGCATAGGGTCGTCAGCCGAAATAGGGGGGGTTGCCATATAACGTGAAAAATATAGTTCATCCAGATATTCCCCATACCCACCATGGAGTCACACTTAAGAGGACGGGTCATCCCTTTAATTAGGGTCGTCCTAGGGGTAATTACCGGATATACACCCTATCTCCAGTGCTAAGGCGTCATGATGTCCGTCGAGATCAGACCCGGCACTGAAGATAGGGTTTGACAAAAAACTTTCCCCTCGCTCGATCACGTCAGGTACTAGAGTTCTACGGGTGAGGTAGAATGCCGGCCATCCTCACCCTCCTTCAAATCCCAAGATTTAGCCTAAACCATGTCCAAAACCAAGCCAATAGTCATCATCGTAGAACCCATACCTTATAAGAGGGAGGAAGGCAGAAAGATGAAATATTTTTAGTAGAACGAAAAGTTCTGACTAATTTAGTTGGATCAGCAGCTGGGCCCCAAGGACCAGTGAGAAACCAACCCCACCAGGCATCATGCCCCAGCTGCTGGTCCCTAAGCCCCCTACCCACATCAAGGGGTCAGCATCTAGGGGGGCTAACACACGAATGTAGATTAATTTAGACTGAGGGGAGCCACTAGTTTTGTATCGTCGGTAGCACTTCCAAGTGACTTTCCTCAGAATACCACATGTTCTAGTGACTTTCCTCAGAATACCACATGTCTTATTCCACCAGGGAACTGTAGGTCTATGAGGTTTACCTTTTGTCTTGGCAATCGAGCCCTCAGCACTCTTCACAGTGGATTTAATGTAGTAGTCATAGGCATCCAGGTGAGAATGAAATGACTCAAACTCCCTATCTAGATTGACTCCTTTACTGAACTTGTCCCAGTCAGCATCCTCTAGCTTCCACTTAGGTAATGTTTCAGATGGAGCATTTACAATATATTTCAGATGGTTTGGGTAATGATCACTTCCATTCAAATCTTCATTAACAGACCAGTTAAGGTAAAGGTGGATATTTGTTGAGGATATACTGAGGTCCAGTGCAGAGAGATGATTATTATGAATGCTGTGGAAGGTCACTGACCCATTATTATAATGTAGGGCAACATCATTCGTGTCAATAAGATCCTCGATTATTTTCCCTTTGCTGTCTAAACACATACTTCCCCAAAGGGGGTTGTGGGCATTAAAATCTCCTAATAAGAGAAAAGGAGTGGGAAGTTGGTTAATCAAGGACTGAATATCTCCAAATGTTAAAAGAGAGGTCTGGTAGGAGGTATAATTGTATTGTGGAGTGCTATATATATATATATATATATATATATATATATATATATATATATATATATATATATATATATATATATATATATATATATATATATATATATATATATATATATATATATATATGAGGCATCAGAACCGCAAGGTGGTAAACACCACTTAAAAAAAAAAAAAAATTAAATTGCCCTCAAAGTCTAGCATTCATTACTCTGCTTCTAAGAAAGATATTGAATCTAAACTAAGTTTCATATGAAAGCCCTACCCTTTATAAATTTTTTGTGAAAAAAAAAAAAAAATTGTGGGGTGCGCTTGAATGCCTAGCATTCAAAACGTACGCCTAACCCCTCACATTTTTGTATATTTTATTCATAACTAGAACTTAAACCATAATTAAATGTGTAAAAGGATAATAAAGTGTTATTATATTCATGTTATAACAACAATAGATGTAATAATAATAATAATAATAATAATAATAATAATAATAGCAATAATAATAATAATAATAATAATATTAAAATAAAATATAAAAATATCAATAATAATGGCAATACAGTAATATTGGTTAATAATATTGATAATCATACTATAATGGGCGTAATGTCTATCTGTCACGGCCAAACGGTTGGTCAGATGGGCATGAAACTTGGCAGGGTTATGGTGAGGACCCTAAGATGGTTTGTAATGGGGGTTTCATCCATCCTAACTCCCTCCTTTGTAGGGGGTGGGGGTGAGAAGGGATTCCCTGAAACGGAGCTGTTTCTGGCCGTGAAACGAGGCTGGTTATTCCCGTAGGCTTAGTTACTTTACGATTTTGCATAAATAATTTCTGTACAACTTCACCGGAGAAAGTCGCAAATATTTCAGCTCGGACACAATAGAAGATGAAAATTATCATCAATATCCGCAAGATTTTTTGAATAACTTAAATCCATCGGGACTGCCAGCGCACAAAATAACAAAGTACTGCCCGGTAATGTTGCTTCGGAATTTCGATCCTGCCAAAGGACATAATAAAAAGGAAACTGACAAGTTCCTACTTTCTACTCTTTTTTTGGAAGACACAGGATCATAAAAGCATTTATCAGTAGTCATAATGCACTGACATACAAATTACATCTTTGCAGTAACATAATGAAAAGAAAGATACTTTATTATTCGTATCACCGTGCAAAGTAATTGACAAAAAAACTAACCAATCAAGATCCCTGTTCCGTTAAATGAAAGTCCCCCACGAGAGAGAGAGAGAGAGAGAGAGAGTACAATAAGATACGAACTTCTTTACTTTCATTGATCCGTCCCTTCACTTACTTTAAGAGAGAGAGAGAGAGAGAGAGAGAGAGAGAGAGAGAGAGAGAGAGAGAGAGAGAGAGAGAGAGAGAGGGTAAACAATAATGAATACGAACTTCTTTACATTCATTGATCGTCCTTCACTTACTTTAAGATGAGAGAGAGAGAGAGAGAGAGAGGGAGAGAGAGAGCGAGAGAGGAGAGTAAACAATCGACTTCACATTATTGATGAGATAGAGAGAGAGAGATAGAGAGAGAGAGAGAGAGAGAGAGAGAGAGAGAGAGCAGAGAAGAGAGAGAGAGAGAGAGAGAGAGAGAGAGAGAGAAAATATCATTAAAAGAGGGGAAACAACAATGAATAAGAATTTCTCTATGTTCAGTGATCGTCCCTTCAATTACGAGAGAGAGAGAGACACTATTCGTGTGATCGCCCTTATTTTATTATTGCTGAACAAATAGTACATATAAATTTTTCACTTCTGTACCCGTATTTTATCAATGGGTAAGTTTGCTAGTAATAATAATGATGATAAAATGTGTACTCACCATGAAAATATTCTCGTGGTATAACAATCATGGATGTTATACTGATTGGTATAACAATCATGGATGTTATACTGATGATGATGATGATAATCATATACTATAATGGGCGTAATGTCTGTCTGTTTGTCATTCAATCACGGCCAAACAGCTGGTCAGATGGGCATGAAACTTGGCAGGGTTATGGTGGGGACCCCTAAGATGGTTTGTAATGGGGTTTCATCCAACCTAACCCCCTCCTTTGTAGGGGGTGGGGGGTGAGAAAGGATTCCATGAAACAGAGCTGTTTCTGGCCGTGAAACGAGGCTGGTTATTCCCGTAGACTTAGTTACTTTACGATTTTTCATACATAATTAAGACTTTCCCGGAGAAAGTCGCGAATATTTCAGCTCGGACACAATAGAAGATAAAAATTATCATCAATATCCGCAAGATTTTTTGAATAACTTAAATCCATCGGGATTCGGTGCCCCCCAGTGCACAAAATACGTTGAAGAAGTACTGCCCGGTAATGTTGCTTCGGAATTTCGATCCTGCCAATGGACATTGCAACTGAACAAGGTACACCGTTATGGAGCTAAACTCCCACATCATCAAAGCACTGATAGCAAAGGGCCCTCACACTGGCAAACGTCTGTTCATCCCCCGGATTCCTCTGATGCCTTCGGACAACCAGTTTTCGTTCCAGTTATGGAGCAGGCAGTTTCCCATTAACCTGGCCTTCTCATTCACTGCAAACAAGTTGCAGGGCCAGACTTTGGGTCATGTTGGTGTGTTTCTGCCGTCACCCTTGTTCACGCATGGCCAACTGTATGTGGCGATGAGCAGAGCAACTGACTCTGCCAACTTGAAATTAAGTTGTGCACAAACTGATAATATTGTGTACAAAGAGGTTCTGTAGTAGGTATGTATAAAAATCGCCCTTATTTTAATATTGCTGAACAAATAGTACAAATAAATTTTTCACTTCAGCACCCGTATTTTATCACCCATCGTAGATATCACCCATCGTAAATGGGTAAGTTTGCTAGTAATAATAATAATAATAATAGTATTGATAATAATATTATTAATGATAATAGCAAATAATAATGATAATGCAGTAATATTAGTAATTGTGATGTTGA
Source organism: Macrobrachium nipponense (assembly GCF_015104395.2). NCBI lineage: Eukaryota > Metazoa > Arthropoda > Malacostraca > Decapoda > Palaemonidae > Macrobrachium > Macrobrachium nipponense. The sequence continues at coordinate 12,630,650 of NC_061109.1, read as the reverse complement.
CCATGATAACATTCCATAATCATAATGTTTAGCCATTAAAATAATCATCACCAATATCATAATAATAATCAAACAAAAAAATTATAGAAAAATAATACTACTGCACTCACTACTACTTCTCTAAGAAAAGCAAATATTTTAATCTGTACTCACCATGAAACTACTGTATTTTCCGCTAAAGGACTTGAAATAAGGGGAGGTGGGAGGGTGGGGGACTAATTGTCATAATCTAGATTGTAAACTGTGCGGTGATTGGCCGACACTTACGGGCACCTTATGGGGAAAAATGCCGATTGGCTTAGAACCGACTACCCGCTTAAGAGAAGTGCGCTCTCATTGGCTCACTCTTGAGCTGCCAACGTGCTTCCTTGTGCTTCTAACCGAGCCCTTATGAGGCTGTAACCTCCGCGCGACACTACATTCATTCATGTAGACAAAATCGATAATTCCTACTGCTCAGGTAGGGATTTCGACCTTTTTGAAACTCCTGAATAGCATAAAATGCAACAAATAGACAGAGGAAACGTTGCCAAATCTACTGGTATGCCTAACTCGATACTGGTGGGGGTGGCGTTTACAACTCTGTGGTTCTGAGGCCCTCGTAGAAATATATATATTTATATATATATATATATATATAAATATATTAGATATATATAATTATTAGATATATATATATTATATATATATAATGATATATATATATATATAGATATATCTATATATATTAGATATTAAGATATAGATATAGTATATAGATATATCGATATAGATATATAAAAGATATATATATAAATATAAAGAATAATATATTATAAGTTAAATATATTATATAAATATTATATTAAATATAGATATATTATATTAAAGATAGATATATATATAATATATAAATATAGATATATCTATAAATATATATATATATATATATATAAATATAGATATATATATATGTATAAATAGATATATATATATATATATATAATATATAATATTATAAATAAATATTAAGATATATATATAAATATAGATATTATAAATATAGATATATATATACATATAGATATATATAAAATATAGGATATATATATAAATATAGATATATATCTATAGATTATAGAATATATATATTATGTATTTAAAAACATATTTAATTATTTCAAATTAATGTTTCGAACCTATTACACATTTCCCATTAACTTCTTAACCAACAGTTTTTCTTTTATTACCCTTAACACTGTCAATCTTGATTTGTTAAGTACTCCAACCGCCCACCCTCCCAACCAATAGCATCAAAGCATTTTTACTACCCCAATTCATCCCCCTACCGTTTTGTTCGGTCCAACTCTTCCATGATTTCATCTTCTAACCGTACAACGACACCACTGTTGAAACGGACGTCACGGCTACCTATAATCCTTCAACTTCACGCTCATCCGAGCCCTTTACTAAGGAAACTCTTCCATCTACGTGTAACAATTGTTACTTGAGCTGTAAGGAATTCTCTGCATATTACTCGGGGGGAATTATGACTGGTTAATCCAGTTGTGCCAGGATCACAGACTTCTGGGAAAGCAGATCTTTTGCCCCCATTGTGGGAGCGAGTGCAGGCTCGATTTGCAAAAGAAGGGCTCCAGGTAAATTACTTACATGTTATTTGTTGGTTTCTACAAGTAACCGTAATATGTTTCTCCCCTAAATTAGTGTAAATATTTGATTTCATCTATACCATTTATGGCCTACTCCATATTTTCATGTTTTGAGGTTTGTAACTGGTATTTTTCTTTCCCCATTTTCTCTTAGGTGCGACAGGTCATATACACCTTATAGTAAGAAGGCAAAGAAACACTGTTCATTCTACTTCTCATTGCTTAATGGCACTTGGTTTTCTGGGTCCCACCTTGATGTCGAGACCCTTCTGTTCTTCGCATACCTATATGTGAATTATTTTTTTTTTCTTGCAAGGTTGCGAGGACAGAACTTGGACTATCGGACACAACTAATAATGATTGGGCCAGCTTCTCCCAGGAGGTAAGAAAATCTCTCTCTCTCTCTCTCTCTCTCCTATACACCAACCGTTGTTGTTGTATTATTAGGTAGTTTACCCTACTTAATTTCCTTCCCTAACACTACTTTTTATCTCAGGTCATAGTTAATTGGTGCATCCAGCAGAAGCAGCAAATTGGTACCCTGGTACAACTGCTGAAATCAATGAGGCGAAATTTGGTAGGTGTAAATACAACGTAGGTCACGTCATCGGACAGTGGATGTTCGGTGGTATCTGCAGGCAGACTTGAGAGTTCCTCGATGTTCCTGTTCTCGATAGGACCCACGTGACTTTGCTGGTAGTTATCAAGGAATACATTGTGCCGGGGACCATTATTATTTCCGATTGCTGGAGGGCTTATAACTGCCTGGGAGACGAAGGATACGTACATTTGACAGTCAATCACTCCATCAACTTTGTGGACCCAGTAACCAGTGCTCATACCAATACCATAGAGAAGAGGTGGAGGGAACTCCGGGAGACGACTCCTAGGTACGGGCATAGGATGTATAACTTCGTCGGGTACTTGGCTGTTGCTTATTTTAAGCTTCATTTTCAAGACCCGAAGACCCGGCTCCAAGCCTTTATAAAGGCAACTGCTACTTTGTACCCTCTTCCCCTTCAAGGTAAGGTTCCAAAATTATTCTTTATTATTATTTTATAGAACGTCCTACCCGAGTGTTACATTTTTGCTGAAGTTCATTATCCTGCAAGTCTATATAACTATTCCGTGGAGTGCTACTAGTCACTTAGTCAACTCGTACCTTCCCTTCTCATCCCCCCACCCCAAATGCGCCATCTTCCCCTTAGTGAACTGTTAGGCCCGTGAGAGGTCCGCTCCAAGTTCGATATTATGATAAAAAGAATTCAACACCAACAGTTGAAACTGGGGATACGAATATAGAAAGATACACAAACACAACAAAGGTTTCTTTACAAGCTTACTTACAAAGGATAAATGCAGAATTTATATAAGAGGCACAATCTTACATTGCGTGAACTGGGGAAATGGTGGGGTAATGAAAGTACTTGCCGGCCAGTTTTGCGACTCGAAACGATGGCTTCACAAAAGGAGAACTGCAATTGCAGGCGACTTCTTGACTCCGTATTGCAGAAAATAATGCCTTTTCTTGATACTCGAAGGGCAGGAACTTCTCAAAACCTCTCGCAAAATGTTTCTTCTCTGAAGTCTTGCTCAACGTTGAAATAACTCGGTCGTCCACTCCTGACGACGACTTGACCAAAATTCGACCAATTCTCGGGCGCCCTTTTCCTCTCTCATCTTTCGTATGTTCCTTCTTCTCTTATCTCTCTCGGATGATCTCTGATCTCTGCTGCTGAGCTCTCACTGATCAGATCTGTGACTCTCTCCGATGATGATGATCTATTACTCTGATCTCTCATACTTCGTCAGTCGTATTTATACGGTGACCTGGGGGCGGGGCCTACCTCGAACGTCACAGACTCCCGAGACTTCGGGAATGATTAGAAGAATCTCGAAGATGTATTACATCAGAAATCGTGGCTTTTCTCACGACACGTCGGCGTCTGTCAAGTTCCATAACACTCCTGCCGATTCTAGAACCATCATGAGAACAGGCACCTCCAACACATGCGCAAATGCCTTATTGCTGCAGAACTTCTAGAAAATGCGCTTTCCTTTCCTTTATCTTTCTTTGCTATGAAGCGATTACCATTACATGAACATATGGCTCTGTGGTGGTTTCTCACTCGAAACATGGAGGCTTTGTTTACACATTCGTTCCTTGTCCAAACATGGAGGCTTACTTTAGATTTCTTTGATTCCCTCTAACAAGACACTGCGATCAATTCCCAATTAACTTGATATATGGCAGTTGACGTTTTCCCATGTTATTTTACTTGCTAAATAAGATTTCAAACTAATATTTGACGTTAAATTGTAACTAAACTGTTATTTACCTTTGAATTCTATTACAAAGGTACAGTTCATCCTGTGGCACAGTCTTGTAGACTTCAAAGGTCAATTACAGTTGTCCGAATAAATATTCCTTTGAAATATTGTTCAACAAGTAAAATAACATAGGAAAACGTCAACTGCCATAGTCTTGGACATTGTGGAATGCTTCTGTAGAAATACCACCACTATTACTATACTGAATGCTCCCGCGCATGTGCTATATTATAGGGGAGCTTTTGGTTCAAACACAGACTCATTGAGAGAAATGATGGGAGGTTTTTTTGAGGGACATTAGGCCAATCAAGTTGCAATATTAACCTAAATTGTGATAGGACCGAGTGAAGAATTTGGGGGATTCATACACTACGTTACATTTGTAACTTTTCCTCATTTGTTTTATAATCATGTCATATCATCAGTCTTTAATTTCTATATTTCTATTGTTTCTCATAGAATTTGTAACAGTTCTGTTAACGTTATTTATGTTTATGGTGGTATTTCACATTATTTGCATTATGCCATCATTACGGATTGTTAATTGCATTTCCCTTACAGGCTACCGAAATAAAAACTCGTGAGTTCACTGTTTAAAGTACGTACGTTTGTGACTTGGTCATTGTTCAAACCTTATTCTTGGTGATTATGGTGTCTGTTTTATATATATATATATATATATATATATATATATATATATATATATAATATATTTTTTTTTTTTTTGAAGTAGTGTTGTCGAAAACTTTTGATGTATTTAGTACACTAGTATTTGATTTGTAATAAAATAGTGTTTTCTTGGTCCAAAGTTACTCCTCATTGCTCTTTGTCACTTAAGTGACGTAGTTCTACCACCCCGGTCCACATTACAGTGCACCAATCACAGAAATTGCCAAGTGCGCAATCAACCTAAGTGGTAATTCTAAGTGATGTTTTTGTGCTTGCTTTTACTTTGGAAATTGATTTTTCCTACTGTTTTAAGTGCTTTTGATGATGAAGCATACAGAGTTTTTTGTGATCACCTGTTATTTACATCCAATGCTCTTTACCTAACAACCAACACACTCACCCCTCACACAAACTTGTACCATGTGCAAGCACCATCCAGTGACCAACCTCCCTTTAGCCACTCTCATCCCTGGAATATATGGCTCCCTGAGGGTTGGCGTATCCCTCGCCTTTACCAGAACACATTCATGACCGCTTTGTTTACGGGTGTTCTCCCCCACCGAGAACCCCTTATTCCCAAAGTCCCCCTTGATTATTCAGTAGAGATAAGAGGCAAATAACAGTTGACCACCACAAGATAACTAGTTTCTTTATCAAAAAACTAAAGCTGTAGAAAAATCAATTTCCAAGGTATAAGCAGGTCTGCCATCATTACTTAGAAATACCTTATACTTAATGCTACCGCACATGCGACATGTTACAGGGGAGCTTTTTGTTCAGACACAGACTTTCAAGTGTGGGAGATGGTAATGGTGTGTGTGTGTGTGTGTGTGTGTGTGTGTGTGTGTGTGTGTGTGTGTGTGTGTGTGTTCCAGGGGTAGCAGGAAAAGGCACTTTAGGACGTTGCAATACCTTCTTGTCCAGGACGTGAAATTCAGGGTTGTTTTGGGAGTAGTTCATACATGATTTCAACAAGTCACTCCCGTCCCTTTTCATGATTGTTGTCCGTTGCACCATTTTACAACACATTACTCAGCTTTAAACTATATTTTTTGGTTTTCAAGAGGACTTTTTCCTTTCACATTATATTTGTATTCATGTTATATTTTATTTATTATATTTGCAAACATTTCAGTTCTACTAATTTCCAGCTCCATTTCCTAATGTCAGGTGGGGGTGGTACACTTAATCTTAGTTTTCTTCCTTATTTGGGGGTTGAATCCTTTACCCTAGGTTTCCTTTAAAGGATGGCTTCATGGGGCCTGAAGTCCACCTGTCCAGGCGGCCAGAAAACAAGTCATACTAGATTAGGTTAGGTTAGGTGGGTTAGGTTAGTATGGTAAAACTTTACACTAGACTTCCTTTAAGGTAAAAAGAAAGGGGGGGGGGGGGGGGGTCCAGCCCAGAAAGGTAACACATTCCACTAAGTCAGGTTAGATTAGGTGGGTTAGGATAGTATGCTAGCCTTTATATGAGTCTTACTTGGGTGGGGGGGAGGGGGGGGTGTCAAGGACCCGTGATTAGGTACCACGATCTACTATGTGAGGTTAGGTTAGGTTGGTTAGGTTAGTATGCTAACCTTCATATTATTCTTCCTTTAAGGGAGGGGTCCAAGGTGGCAAAAGCACCCCCAGCCACGTAAAACGGCAATGTAGGGTGATTAGGTTAACTAGCGGGAGTAACTATGACTCTCCGATTGAGGTAAGTTATCCATAGTTGCTAGCAATCCACCTCTGCAAGGTCCTGCTGGAAATCCAGAAGGCAGTTTTCCTGATGGAGCTAACGGGTCGCGAGGGGGACCAAACCGGCCCAATCTCCTCCTCGGGGGAGACTGTGGGTCACTCTTTCCCAGTCGGGGAGACCCGATGATTGAGCCAACTTGAAACCACCAGCTGCACCGCTCCAAATCAGAGTGAGGCTGTCGCTGGGAGTCATGTGAGAGACGTGACTACCATGGCCTCTGAGCCACATATGTTTGGATGGATGTATGATATTTAGGGCTAAAGCCCAGGCACTGGGGCCAAGAAGGCCATTCAGCGCCGTAATGAAGGTTAAATAAGTTGAATTATGGTAAATGAATGAATGAATTAGTGAAAGAAATGATTCATAAAATTAGACGTGACTAATAAATAAATTAAAAATATGAATTTTAATGAATGGAGTAATATATATTTAAAATAGTTTAATGTCTTTAAAAATCTGTATATGATTTATAAAAATTTATCTAAATATTATTAAAAATTTCTATACACTTTAAAAAGGAGTTGAGAGCAGAAATGTCTGCTTCATCTCCCAAGATATTTGAGAGGGATTTACCCTGGAAATATCTTTCCTTTGGTTTAAAATATCTGGGGCAAACCATCAGAATGTGCTCCACTGTTTGTATCTCGTCACAGTAAGCACATGGTGGGCTGCTTCCTTCTAAAATAAACTGATGGGTTAAATAAGTGTGCCCAATCCTTAACCTCGTTAAAATAACTCTGCTCGTCTGTCAAGCTGGAATGACGAAGGCCACGGCTGTATATTTTTCCTAATACTTCTGTACTTACTGTTATTGGCAAGAAGAGAAGTCCACCTTTCTTGCCACTTACTTAATACAAAAGACCTAATAGGACCTTTTAGGTCTGTATGAGGCACTTTCCTGAAGGTTGTTTCTGGCAGAGCGCTAGCAGCTTTTGCTTCCCTGTCTGCAGTCTCGTTTCCGTGAATCCCCACGTGAGAAGGAACCCAACAGAAAGAAAACCGACTTACGCAGACAATATATACGAAAAAAGTGACTCCTGAAGCTTTTGGATTAATGGATGAAAGCTATTAAATCTTTTGATAGCTTCTAAAGTGCTTTTAGAATCAGAGTATATGACAAAATTAGTGTCACTACTTTGAAGAACTAAGTCTAGGGCAGAGACTACGGCTGTTAATTCGGCAGTGAATATTGATGCAAAGTCAGGTAATTTAGCTGTATATGCTGTATCACTAAGGATAACAGCACACCCAACACCACTATCTGACTTTGATCCATCTGTATAAATCTTCACATAATTGGCATGGGTAACGTCGTGCTCTAAGAATTTTCCCCTAATCCTCCTCTTCAGTACAATCCTTCTTCTTAAATGATTTCTTGCATACCAATGCTTCAGGAATAAGCCATGGAGGATTTACAGGATGTTTTACTTCCAGGACTTTCTGGGATTTGAGATGGTTATCCCTAACATCCTCATTCAGTCGAATTTGGAATGGTTTAGAAGCTCTTGTACCAGAGAAATTCCGCGAGTCTGTTTCCTTAAGTACTTCAAAAGAGGGATTTTTGGGAGCACTTTTCATTCTAGCCACGTATCGCAACCCTAGCTCTTGCCTTCTTAGATCTAGGGGAAGATGATCTGTGTCGACATATATGCTTTCAACAGGAGAAGTTCTAAAAGCCCCTGAGCATATTCTCAACCCCAGTGTCGTACAACATCCAATTCCTTTAGCTTGGTTTTACAAGCTGAGGAATAGATCTGACAGCCATAGTCTAGCTTGGAGCGACACAGAGAGTCATATAGCCTCAAAAGGATTTTTTATCAGCCCCTCAACTAAAACCAGAAACAACCTTTAAAATATTCAAAGATTTCTTCACATTAATCTTTAGGGCATTTATGTGGCTGGCCCATGTTAGTTTGTGGTCAATAATCATCCCCAGAAATTTTACTTCACTTTCATAAGGAATGATAGATCCTCTTAAACTAAGTGTGGGAACTTCTTCCACACGCCGGCATCTGGTAAATCTTACTGCAACTGTTTTGGAAGAGGAGAATTTAAACCCATTCTCATCAGCCCACTTAGTAATTGCGTTAATAGACCTTTGCAGATGTTTACATACTGACAATGAATCATATCCAGTGCAGTATATTGCAAGGTCATCAACAAAAAGTGAGCATTTAACAGAAGGCAAGATTTTTTCAACCACACTATTTATTGCCACTGAAAAGAGTGTTACACTTAAAACGCTTCCTTGGGGAACTCCTTCCTCCTGCACAAAAGGTTGGGAGAAAGAGTTTCCCACTTTTACCTTAAAAAATCTGTCCGTTAAAAAGGAATATATAAATCTGATCATTCTTCCACATATGCCCATCTTGTGCAATTTTTTCATGATGCCAATTCTCCAGGCAGTGTCATATGCTTTTTCGAGGTCAAAAATTACTCCAATGGTCTGACATTGTTTGGCGAATCCTTGCTGGATTTGGTTGGTCAGCCTCAGCAACGGATCAAGGGTGGAGCGGTTTTTCCTGAAACCAAATTGAAATGATGATATTAATCCTTTAGTTTCTAAGTGCCAAACTAGTCTAGTATTTATCATTTTCTCCATCAGCTTACACACACAGCTGGTTAGAGCTATTGGTCTATAGCTGGTGGCTAGGGAAGCATCTTTATTAGGCTTTTTAACTGGAACAACTATGGATATTTTCCAGTCGTTGGGTAAAATTCCAGTTTCCCATATTTTGTTTATAATCTTCAGTAAATATTTTTTGGCATCGTCTGGGAGGTGTTCCACATATGTTTGTCTGGCCGATATGCCCAAATGCAGTTCACCACCTTTAATGGAAGGCGTCTGCAAGAAAGAAAAACGCACCCTGTGGAATTCCAGTCAAGAATATCAAGAACAAGCCCTGGGCTGTGGAGGACCTAAGGAGGATGGCTAAATTAGAATATAAAAAAATTAACCAGCACTTATTTCCAGGAAGAACAGTAAATAGCATCACCGGAAAAAGGAAGTAGAATGAATATAAAAAGATCTTACATGATATGCTCCAACAGGAAAATGTTAATGTATACGAGACTCAAGAAGATCTGCCTCCACAACTAGGAAGAACAGAATGGATGGAGGAGGAACTGATAAGACTAGCTAGGGCAGTCCCAATTCAAAAGCGATCCGCACATCAACAAGAGGATCCAGAGAGAGTTCTTCCTTTTCTGCACACTAGAAAGTGTGAGGAAAAGGATAAGAAAAAGGAATACCTAAAAATTATAGAATCTTATTCAGAAGTTAAAGCCAGGCTAATAGACACTGATAGCGAAAATCAATCTTACGAGAGTTGACGATCCCCATGCTCTGGCTGGCCCAGAGGATGGAATGAACAAATATTTACTAATTACAACAAGTGGCAATGGTGGTTCTCCACCATCATCCCTAAATTCCAACACCAACAGCAGTATGAGCAGAGGAAGTATTGAGAATGAGATAACATCTGAAGAGTTGGATAACATAAGGGTGGAAATATTTGGGAGAAAGGAACAACAACAGCCTCCCAGAATAAGTAAAAATAACCAAAGTGAACTGACAAGGAAAATAAGGAGAAGAGAATATGCAGTCACCTAGAGGGGATGGAAAAAGAACGGGTCAAACTGCGCAGAGCGCAATATTTCATACGAAACTAGTCCACATGACAAGAAACTGCATTACAGCCTAACTAGTTTCCGAAAATGGTCATGGATATCAAAATTGTTGTTATGAAACATATTTCCCATAAGAATTAATGGTAAACCAATGTAATATAGACCTAACGCCTAAGTTTTAATCATACATTACCTAAATGCACTGTAATGAACTTGAAATAAATATGTACAGGTATTCTCCTACTTCGATGGGGTTAGGTTCCAAAAAATCCATCGTTTGTTGAAAAAACGTATCTTGAATATAGCCTAGCCTACACTAGAGTAATTAGTACCATTTTCACATATATACCTAGCCTACACTACACAATAGTTACTTTTGCATATATGGTATAGTAATTATTGATATCTGTTAATTCTCTCAGTTCAATGTATATTGACTAATGATAGTTCAGTACAAAGAGAAATTGAATAAAATTAACAAGAGTTAGCCTTGCGTACACCATGATAATCGAATGCATAAAGAATACTCCATTATTATTGGCTAATTCTGGAGGTTCAATGCATTCTGACGTATGATAATTCAGTACAGAAAGAAATTCAACACGAAACGAAAATCAGATTGTATAATAATTCAGTAGAAAAAGAAATTGAACAAGAATCAGATTCAGTCCGACTTTGGCATAATTGAACGGTGTCAGGCTTGCTGATAGCTACGAATAATTATAAAACAAACTTCCCTTCATCCAGTAATATTGTATGTATCCTCATATTATCATATAAAATACTAACATAGCATTCAATGTTTTGTTTTGGAAAGCAGCTTGTCGGGAATTTCGAATTGATCATTCGAAATCCCTGCCATTTAACTTCACAAGTGTTGCGTTAAATTGGGGCAAGACTGAGGGATCTCGCAGAAAATTCTTTGAGCAGAAAGCTGTCCAATACACGACAGAGTTAAGACGTAATTCTTAAATGCATGGCGGGGAAGGAGCGCGTCTTATAGTAATGAAGACACTATGAATTTTCATTAATGAATATGATTTGCTATTCCCTAGTACAAGCTAAATTGTCCATATAGAGATTTGGAGCCAAGGACTCCGTAGCCATTCAAGAATTTGCAGATTACGGCCTTCAGCCAGAACTTTGAGTCAATTCATTGATCCCACATGATAACTTAACTGTCATTCTTCCCATTCACAAGTAAAGTAGACTCATTGATCTCCGTAATGCCTAAATAAGCGATGATTCCCGCCTGAATTACAAGGATTCTATAGTTTACACGGGAAAGCGTAAGTTTCCTTTGAAGTAGGGCGAAGCGACGCCTCATTCCTGCCCTAGTCCTGAACATCGTAAGTACCGTGATGTTTTAGTGTGTCTCGATTCTCCGGCTCCCAGCCATCGCCATGCCAGGTCGAATTCCGTCGTAGCTGTAAGTTATCTTTATCCATGTATAGATGCGTCATCCCTGCGATAAGGGACTTGATTTGCGCAGCAAACGAAACCTGCAAGTGTAAGAATGTCATTTATTTGTGATTTAGAGTAAATGGGTCTCGATTTATTGTGTTTTTTCGTCCAGTCGTGGACTTAGTGCTTTTCAAGCACATGATACCAAAGACCCTAAGGGCTACCACGTAACAAAGCCACGAGAGCTTTCAGGTTCCTTGAATTGAATTAATGAGAGTAGTAAGAAACTGCGTGTGCAGTGGAAGTTTGCTAGTAACGTCAATTTCAGTGTTGGTTCATAATGCATATTGGCTTAGCCACCCGTGATGCTCTCTCATTCATGTTCAGTGTATTGTTAATGTGTTTAAATGTTTATTTTTTGTAATAAAAGTATTTTGTTGACCAAATTTTATTGAATCCCACCCATAGTTTTAGAGAGTGTGCCTCCTCAAGGCCGTCATCGGCCCATAACATCAGGGCACGATTCAGAACAAAAATAATAAAAGTCGGAGAAAATCCCGACACAGCTGATGGCAAATATATGAGTTTATTTTGCCATATTCAACTCTATCCTCAGCAAATGTTCTTCCTCCTAGTTAGCATAAATTAATATCTAGATACTTTACTTATATGGTACAAAGTAATGTTTTGTTATACAACGTGTTTTTAAGCCGAAACTTTACTTTAACCCGTCACATTGTTGACTAATTATTTTTCCGTTAATACATTACATTGCATAAAAATCCAGCGAGTCCGTTCGTCATTTTCACTTGTTTTCGTAGTAAAACAAGCTTTTTGTTATTTACCTTTAATCGAGGTGTAAACTGTCGCGAAAAACTCTTGCACAAGTTTTTCGTGACATAATCCTGCCTATCCACCTACATTTTCCCACCCTTTGCTGGTAGGCAAATCATTCATTGGTAGGCAAATTGCCATGTATACAATAATCTGGCGGCACAAGCGGAATGGTTCCTTTGTGATATTATTTTATCGTTCCTCGCTTCATCCTCCCCATGGAAGAATGACTCAATTGTTATAGTTAACAAAAATTGTATACGAAAGGAGAAAATACTTCCTTTCACAGAAATAAAAATTACATAGAAATCCCTAGCCCTTTCAAGTATAAAAAGCACATGCAATAGCAACTCGCCCTCTCACTTCTAATAGATCTCATTCAGGTACAAGCACTTCTGGGCATAGCTGGGGGTGCACACACGAGTAAACGCTACCATAAGGGGAGTTGCGAGCAATGCCATATGACCATGAAGTAAGTAACTTTTCCTTGTATCAGCCACCATTGGGCAAATCAATTGACATTATAGCCATCATTATCTTACGAACCTTCGGGAATATGTGTAGTTTGATCGAGTACTATGTATCGAAAAGAGATGGATCCACCTTTTAGTAACAAACTTGCTGCAACGTCAGATTAACTTGAGTAAGAAGAAGAAGAAACGATGAGTGCGGGCGGCTACCCGACTTCTGTCATGGATATAATGGAAAAAAAAAAAAAAAAAAAAAAACAAAAAAAAAAAAAAAAAAAAAAAATGTAGTGTATCCTAATGTAACTGTTGGAGAGGAAAGTGAATAAACCTGTCATGAGATTTATATTTCTTAGATAACTGCAATGCAAAATTAACCATGTATAAGTGATAAAAAGAAAGGAAGCGTTTTTAGCGAAAAGCGTTGCCTAAGGAAGAATCCCTCAAGCCAACATCCTGTGAATAATGAAGCATATATAGAGTTTATATTAAACGTTAAGTGGACAATCTGATTATGTGAATTGTGTTAAATGTTTCCTGTGGCTTTCTCACGTATATTAAGTTGTAAATAATGTGTTGGGAAATGTTTTAGAGTGTAAATTAGTTTATTTTTGCAATAAAATTATGAACCTTGCTTCCTCAATCCCTCCACCAGGTTGTAGAGTCTAGACCTTCTGACCTTGTTATTGCCCAGACCACCGGGCTAGAACTTAAAAGTAAATCGTGAAAAATTCGCGACACTTGTTCCTTCGATTAACCGGATAACAAGGGCTCTGCTGCTTGGGTGGTATTGAGTAAGCAATGGTAAAAAATCTGTGAGAGGAGAGAGCAAATGTCAAACTGTTTTGGAGTCCATAGTTTCCACAATCTTGTATTAACCTCTCCCCCTCATAACGTATAAATCGTGTTTAGCTTTCAAGAAGTCTCGACAGTTTCCGCAAAAGCCAGTAATGGGTGTGGGAAACAATGAAGCTGGGTCTGTTAAAACCAAGACTGGAGATCAATGACTAGGTGAGAGTTTCGGTAAATTCATCTCTGACAGTTGTGTGGCAACTGTTAGTTCGTCCTTGAAAAGGAGTGTTTGAATTTTACAAGATACGGGCGCCGCGCAATCCTTAATCCTGAGAGGGGTGCTGCCAGTTGATTTTGAAGCCTCTGAGGAAGAATTTGTGATCTTGACAGGTTTTCTAGATTCGATGGAGTTTTATCCCATCGGCGTTTTTTGTTTGGACTGTACGTCATTTTCTGGAAATATTAAATTGGCTATTGGAAAAGTTCCCTGTGAAAGATATAGTCGTTGTTTTGGGTAACGACGTAGTTTATAAAAACACTACTTGTCCTATTTTGATGGTAAATCCAGAAATTTCTATAGTTACTCGTTCTCACACTAGGCACTAGTGTGAGAACGAGTGAACAGAATCTTGTTTCAAGAGCAGAAATCAAGCTCTCTGGTTTCCTTGCAGAACAAAACATTTCATTTAGTGCAATGAATCACCTTACCGATCAAGGATATTTTTGCCGATTCCAATATCGCAAGTGGTATGAGTCTGAAAAGAACAAGGGCAACCGCTGTTGTGAAAAATGTAATTGGGTTATCTTACAAAGAAAGTTTAGCAAAGAAACTTCCAGTTACAAAGTTCAGTGTGATGTGTGATGAATCGACTGACATTGGGTCTATTCAAACATCATGTTATGTTGTCTGGTTTTATGATTCTGAGAAAGGTATAGCCGAGAGTAAATTTTGGGAGTTATATGAAGTGTACAATGCAAATGACCCACAAAATGTTGGAAAAGGTGCTTCTGCTTAAAATCTCTTTGAGGGACTGATGAAAACATTTCATGACCATCACATTCCAGTGGAAAATATGATCGGTTTTGGAGCCGATAGCTGCAGTGTTATGATGGGAGAACACAATTCTGAGTCTAGTCGTTTCCAGAGCCAGTGTCCAGGTCTAGTTGTTATGAAATGTGTGTCACTCAGCTCACTTATGTGCCAGTGATGCCTGTATTATTATTATTATTATTAAAGTAGTTTAACCAGACCACTGAGCTGACTTTCAGCTCTCATAGGGCTGGCCCGAAGGATTAGATTAAAATTAAAAAAAACCATGTCTAGGCCAGAGGCAAAGCTCTGGAACCGAAGTGTTTTTTCAGTGTGATGACGAATGAGTGAAAATTAAACTAAAAACTGCACAAAGGCACACACTCACACAGGAACACATGCACACTATAAATACATTTACTCATATATCCATATTTTTATAAAAAATAAAATCAGAATAAGTTAAGTAACATTTAAAAGTTTTGTTTTAAAATTCATTAGTCTAATAATTTTCGTATTTTCAAAGTTTACTTAGATTTATATTTTATCAACTAAATTGCACTTCTTTAAGAACTTAAAAATGGGCATGACTGAAAATGCAGAGGATTCTGACAAGATTTCTTTCATAGATCTGTTTCCAAGTGTCGACAGTCGTTGCTGGTTGTACTTTGGGCATTCGCAATAACACATGCTTTGACAGTCATATAACCTCCTGCACTCTGCGCACTCAAGGAGCTGAGCTACGTGGGCTGCTCATTAAGTGTCCATGTGTCAGACGGGTATGGCCTATACGGAGACGTGTCAGAATTACTTGTTCATGTCTTTCTCTCTGATATGAGCTCCACTTCCTACTTCAGGTTTTATTTGCTTTAATTTGTTATTTTGTTTTCTGACTCTTCATTCCAAATATGTTGCCATTTTCTTATAATACCCATCTTTATGTATGTTACATAATCACTCATAGGGAGATTCACACTTGATCTTGTCAGTTTGATTTGCTTCTTTGGCTGCTTTGTCAGCCTCTTCATTTCCTTTGATCCCTACATGGGCAGGGATCCAACATATTTCTACTTTTTTCCCAATAATATCTAATTTGTGAAGTGATAATTTAATTTGTTGTACAATATTATTTTTGGTTTATAACTCTGGATGGCTTCTATGGCACTTCTTGAGTCACTAAAAATCACAAAATTATTTAGTGATGTTTCTTTAATTATTCTTATGGCTGAGGCTATTGCGCAAAGCTCCGCTTTTGAATATTGAAGCTGTATTGGGTATAGAGAACTGATATGATCTGTCCTGGGACACTGCAGCATATCCCACTCCATGTTCCGATTTAGATCCACTGTGTATATTACATAATGTGGACCTTTTCGGTTTATATGCTCTATTGTATGTGATATGGTGTGATGGCGTATATAAGTATTTTTTTGATAATATTTCAATTGTGTGCAAGTTTTCATTTTATTCATTGTCCAAGGCGGAGGTAATTTTACTACTGGAGGAATTTGTATATTTACATTTAGTGACTCAAACAGTCGTCTAGCTCTAATTGGAAAAGGGGGTGGATGATTGTTAATAAAAATCTCTCTTTGTTCAAATAATTTTTTTTGTTGGAGAATCGCTTGTCTTGATTCTCAAAGCACTCTTCATTATTACAAGCTCTCTATGGAGAGAGAGAGGTAGTTCTTCACCACATTCAACCTGTAAAGAAGATGTCGGTGATGATTTAAAGGCTCCTGAACATATTCTAAGGCCCTCATTATGAACTGGGTCCAATGCTTTCAGGTGTTGCGTCTGACGCAGAGCCATATACTTCGCTACCGTAATCAATTATAGACAGGACTGTTGCTTTATACAGTAATGTAAGGGTTTGTCTATCGGTTCCCCAAATGGTGTTTGATAATTTTCTAATTAGATTTAATGCTTTTTTACATTTTGATTTCAAGTATGTTATGTGAGGTTTCCAGTTTAAGTGAGTATCAAACACTAAACCTAAAAATTTTGCAGTTTGTCTAATTGGGTATACTAAGATTTCTGATTTTTAAATCTATCACTTCACCATTCATCCACCTTTATCTTTATAAAACACTACTGCTTGAGTCTTATTTATGGATAACTTAAATCCTACAGATGAGGTCCATTCATTTATTTTTATTATACTTTTTATTTAATGATGCGTTCTGCATGTTTAATACGAGAGGGGGCCGAATAATATATCGCAAAATCATCCATGTATAGGTTGCTTTTAATTCCATTAGGCAGATTTTTATTGATATATTGATTGCAAGGGTAAACAGTGTGCCACTAAGGACACTTCCCTGTGGAACACCATTTTCAAGTGGAAATGTTCTTGACAATACATCATCAATTCTCACTTGAAAACTACGATTTGTTAAAAAATTTTGGATGAATCTAGGTAAATGTCCACGGATGTTGTTATTTTGTAAACTTTTTAATATAGGGTACTCCAGGTAGTATCGTAAGCCTTTTCAATGTCAAAAAAGACTGCTACAGTTATTTGCTTTCGCTCAAATCCTCTTCGTATATGGTCTTGCGAGGTTAGAGAGAGAATCTAACGTAGATCTGTTGCACTGTGACCCGGAATGAGGGTGGGAGTCAAGATTTTATTTTCTCGAATGTGCCATGTTAATCGAGCATTTACCATTTTTTCTAGTAATTTGCATAAGCACTTGTTAGAGAAATTGGTCTGTAGTTATTGCATCACTTGGATCTTTCCAGGTTTGGTGATAGGAATTATTATTGCTTTACGCCATTCATCAGGAAATAAATTTCTAAGCCATAAATGATTATAAAATTGTAACAAGTATGTCTTTGCCAGAGGTGCTAAGTGGCAGATCATCTCAAAACAAATATTGTCACCTCCAGGAGCAGATTTATTGCTGTTAGTGAGAGCATATTCTAACTCTTCCATATTAAATTTCCTATTATAATATATGTCTTCTATTGTTTCAAAATTTATTGCTATTAGTTCTATATTATTTTTCTTTGTGCGGAAGTGGTCATCTAAATTTCTATCACAACTTACATTAGCTAAGTTTTCTCCTATATGTTACTTATTCTTTAGGATCGAGTATTCTTTTTCCGTCTTTTAATATGGCATGTCTGGGAGGTTTCACATGGGTACCATTTATTTCTGAATTTTTCCCATATTTTTTGTATGGGAGTATTATTAGAGAGATCTGAAACATATTTCCTCCATGAAATTATTCTTCCTTGAATTACTTCCTTTCGGAATTTTGCAGATACTTTGTTGTATATAGGCTTCAATGCATCAATTTCTAGCAACAATATTGTCATTTTTTTTGTAAAGTACCTTCTAATATTGATGTTTTATTTATTTTACTGAACTTTCTATTCAAATTATCCAATCGTCTCCCTATAGTGTTTTTTATATTTATTAATCCTGTTAGCTTTTCAGACCACCACGGAACTTTGTGTTTGTTGGATGGGGTTTTGATTTTGGTATTGCTTTATCGCAGCATCTTTGATGTAATTAACAAGAAACTTATTAGTTTTCATTATGATCTTTCAGATATTCAAATGGCGGTATACTTCTTGTATGAATTTCATATGCTCCCATCTGCTTTATAAATGTTATAGTGAGGAAACAAGTTTTGCTGGATTATTTTGTAAAAAGGAAATTAATATTGGGAAAATGATCACTGGTGTACAAGTTCATCAATTATGTTCCAATCTAATTTGTCAACTATACTTGTTGAACAGAGAGTTAAATCTACAGAGGAAAATGTTCCATGCGTTTTTAAATAATATGTGCTAACTTCTTCATCATTTATACAACAACATGTCATTTGAATCTATAAGTTGTTCCACTTTACTTCCTGTTCTATTTGAGTTGAACAGTTACAATCCATTATTTGGGTTGTGAGCATTAAAAATCCCCTAATATTATATAGGTTCTTTGATATTTTTAATAAATTCTCCAAGTTTATCAATATCGTAATGTTTATTTGGTTGATTGTATAAATATATTATTATATTATCGTTTTTTAACTCGAATTCTAATACCTGATATTTGGAGGTCAGCAATTTTTACTGGTACTTTATCATAACATACTTTGTTATGTACATATATGGCTGTACCTAAATTTCCTTCTTCCTGTGATGTTGATATTAAGGTATATTTACCTATTGTTGGTATTGTATTATTGACATGTTGTAGACATAATATCATTGGTTCATATTCCTTTAATAACCTTTGTACTTCTCCCAGGTGTAATCTGGTCTGTAGACCATTTACGTTCCAGTTGTATAATATAACTATTGTAAACTATTATGTTATATCGGTCGTGTTTTATTTTCTTTTTTTGTATTATTATCAATTTGAATTTTTTTCTAAAATTATATTTACCACATTCAGCTGTTTATCTTTATAATATTTTAAGTGCTCAATACACATACATCCTTTTTCATGGGTGTTTAAATCGGTGGCCTCTTTCTTTCTATATTTCATAAAATTTCTTATAATATTTGTTAAGCAATCTTTTGTTATATTTTTGTTATCATTGCACAATTCAATGAAGCAATCATTGCAGCCACATGTGTTTGTCATGTACATCTACTGCTTTGTTTGTTCTTGTTATACAATTATGGTGATGGAGTAATCTCATCACCCTTGACATAGTCACCTTCATCCATGGTATGGTTCTCCTCCACTTCTTTGGTGTTTTGGATCTCTGCATCCATAGGTTTTATTATTATTTTAGGAGATAAAGGTACGTTCTCACTTTGTTTTTGTTCTTTCTTCATATCTTTGGTTTTTGGTTTGACCGATGTTTCTCTAATTATAGTTGGTTTCTTTGTTTTGGGTGGTGTTCTCTCTAAAGGTCTTTTTTTTTTTTTTTTTTTTTTTTCTTTAATTTTCGGTGCATCACAACTTCCTCCTTCCACCTCTGTGGTAGTATCTTCTTGTGTTTCTATTTGCATTAACACCTCAAATGAATTTGATAGAATATTATCCAATTCATTTGCACCTGTTTCGTGATTCTTTATTTATCTTAGTTTTATCCTGTATATTACTGACTTCTTCTTGAGACTTACTTTGCTGCATCTTGTTACTTCTGTCTGTATGATTTTTTGTATCAATACTGTTCCAGTTATAGTAGAATACGTACGTTTCTTAGCGGGATCTTGAATTCCTCTCCCTTTCAATCTAATTTAGCCTCTGCTATGGACATGCCTGTTCTTTCTTTTAACATTTTTAATTCCGTATTGTATATGTAATACATGCATTCTTTGGATCTTGCATGATGATTCTGACCACAGTTTACACATTTAGGCTCACCGCACTTCCATTTGGTGGTGTGTTCTGTAGATCCACAGTAAGCACATACCGGTTCATTCCTGCAATTTCTCTTTGTGTGTCCATACTTACTGCAATTTTGACACTGCAGTGGCTTTGGTATATAGGGTCTTAACTCTCTATTTTGTCCTAAAATTTTTATTTTTTGAGGTAGTTTGAACCTTCAAATTTTCTTTTTGCTATTTCTACTACTTGTTTACTGCCTCTTTTACTTGTAATATCATATACCTCGCAATCTTCAACATTGGGATATCTCTTTTCAAAGAGTTCTAAAAGCATTTTCTTATTAATGGTTCATCATTATTGTCTGGAAGTTACAATGGTACCCTGAATGCTGTTCATATTGTCATGTTTTTCCACTTTAACATTAATAGTATCTATAATTTTTAAAGAGCAAATAGTCTTCTGACTGGCTTTTGTTGTGGCTTCTAAAGCCAAGTCTCTCTTTTATTTTTCTGAAAGACATTTCTGTCGTTGGATGTCTGTTTAGTAAAAAATTTTCTAATTTCAAGGCTGAAATATTTTGTTCAGCTTCCATGGTTAGAAACCTTGACCAACTTCCACTCCCAAAGAGGGAGTCAAAGTGAATCAAGGTTGGGTCATGACGGTACTGATATTTCTTTGGTTTAATATATGGTATTAATGTTTTAATACA